>NC_057717.1:79858854-79891427 GCF_004010195.1 Chiloscyllium plagiosum | reverse complement strand
AGATATAAACGATAGGGCAACTTTTTCACACAGAGGGTGGTACGTGTATGGAATGAGCTGCCGGAGGAAGTGGTGGACGCTGGTACGATTGCAACATTTAAAAGGCATTTGGATGGGTATATGAATAGGAAGGGTTTGGAGGGATATGGGCAGGATTCTGGGAGTTGGGACAATGTTGGGTTGGGATACCTGGTCGGAATGGACGGATTGGATTGAAGGGTCTGTTTCCATGCTGTACATCTCTATGACTCTGTGACTCAATCCCCTGTCCCTGTCACTGCAGTTCAACACCGCCACCATTCCCTGTCCCTGTAACATGATCCACCACTAACACCCCTCACTAACATTTTACAGTATCTACACACCACCCTATTCTGATCACGTTCTCCAGGTCCTCCTCCCCTTCCAATCCCTGTAAACTTTTTCAACAACTGCACCACCCCCTATTCCTGTAAGACCGCCCAACTGTACACCTATTCCTTATTGCTTTAACATTTTCCAGCTCCTTCAACTACTCACCGTCTCTGAAACATTCTCCAACACCTACCCTCGCCCAATCCCTGTAAGCTTATTCATCACCTGTCCCACTCTATCCCTGCACCCTTTTCCAGCACCTACACACGTTGCTATCTCAGTAACATACTGCAGCATCTACACACCTCACTGCCCAAATAACATTCTTCAGCACATACAGCACTCCCTATTACTGTTACATTCACCAGTACCTGGATCTTTACTTGCCCTGTAAAATTCTCCAGCACCTGCACCGCTCCATATCCCCGTATCATTCCTTCAGGGCCCACCATATCACTGTTACTTCTCCACACACTTATACCAGCACTGCATTCGTATAGTATTCTCCAGCAACTGCACACACTCCCTGTCCTTGTATCATTCTCCAGCAATGACACTCACACGCTATCCCTGCAACAATCTCCAACACTGACAACCACTCCTCATCCCATTGTTATTCCCCAGCACCTACACCCCTTCATATCGCTGCAACATTCTTCAGCACTGACTCCCAAACCCTGTCGGTTTTCTCTAGCCTCTATACCCTTTCATATCATTGCAACTTTCGACAGCACCTGCACACACTCCCTGTCGCTGTAACATTCTCTAGTACCTACACAGACTCATTATCCCATAAATATTCTCCAGCAGCTTAACTCCACTCTCTCTGAAACATTTTCCCGCACCCACACCCAGTCGTGACACTCGTAAAGTTCTCCAGCAACTACCGCACTCCCTATCCTGTATCTTCGTCTAGAAACTTTACCCTTCGTGATCTCTGTAACTTTCTCCAGAACCTACAACCTTTCCTACCCCTGATACGTCCTCCATTCCTGGACTCATCCCTGTCCCTTAACATTCGCAAGGATCATCTCCACTCTCTATCAGTTTAAACCGTCCTTATTAAACTTGCCCACCCCTTATTGCTGTAACACCTCCCAGCCTAAAAACCATCACTATCTGGGAAAGATCCTCCAGCACCTACACCTCTACGTTTTTCTGTAACATGCTACACGACCTAAACTCCTTCATATCCCTGTAAAATTGTCCAGAAACTACTCTCAAGCCCTATCCCTGAGTCTCCAGAACCTACGTCCTTCCCTATCCCTGATACCTCCTCAAGCTCCTGCACTTCTCCCTATCCCTGAAACATTTTTAAGGACCAACTTCAATCTGTATTCCTTTAAACCCGTCCAGCCCGTGCCCACTCTCTATTGCTGTAACCATGTCCAGCCTCGCCAACTCTCCCTATCTGGAAAACAGACTCCTGATTCCACAACCCTCCGTATCCCTGTTACAAACTTCAGCATCCACACTCCTGATGATCACAATAATCTCCTTCAGCCCTACACCCCTCCTTATCCTTGTCACATTCTCCACCAGCAAGACCGCGATATATTGTTGCAACATTTGGCAGCACCCATATCCTCCCTCGACTTGTAACATTCTCTGGTGTATGGACAACAATTAGATGAGATTACTTTACAGTGTGGAAACAGGCCCGTCGGCCCAACAACTCCACACCGACCCGCCGAAGCGCAACCCACCCATACATTTACCCCTTGCCTAACACTACGGAGGACCCAATCAATCCACACCAACCCTCCGAAGAGAAACCCATCCAGACCCGTTTCATTCTGAATGATGCACCAAGCACTATGGGCAATTTACATGGCCAATTCACCTAACCTGCACATCATTGAACTGTGGGAGGAAACCGAAGCACCCGGAGGAAACCCATGCAGACACGGGGAGAATGTGCAAACTCCGCCCACGGCACCTCCAACATTCAAATTAAACCACCTCCAACATTCAAATATTTCCTTGTTAGTTGATGACACCCCACGGCACCTCGAACATTCAAATTAAACCACCTCCAACATTCAAATATTTCCTTGTTAGTTTATGACACAATACTAAATGGGAATGCGGGTTCTATTTTGAGAAAATTCAAAATTCACGTCATCTGGTTTTGAATCCTCACATTGTGAGGTAGTAATCAACACGTGTGTCTCCAGTTCTTTCTTCTCCTGTATGGTACAGTTTGAATATGTTCACATGCTATACTCGATAGCTTATTGATAACATACTAATACGTACTCAGCATAATTACGAGATAGTTAGCCTGACTCAACTTCTTTTAAATTTGGTAGGGACCGCTCAACCTGAGTTTGACGGCATCTCCTGTCAGTGGTTATAATACTAACACGTCATTCCCTCGGGAAAACTTCCGAGTCACGGAGCTTTCATCAGCCAGCAGCTACAGTCTAC
Source organism: Chiloscyllium plagiosum (assembly GCF_004010195.1). Lineage (NCBI taxonomy): Eukaryota > Metazoa > Chordata > Chondrichthyes > Orectolobiformes > Hemiscylliidae > Chiloscyllium > Chiloscyllium plagiosum. Next base: position 79,888,643 of record NC_057717.1, on the reverse strand, counting down.
ATTGTTGTCACTTCAGGTGCTCTTTACCTAGCTCACCGACTTGATTTAAGCTCTCCCTCTCCTCCAGTACTGTATCTAAGTGTGAGATATCCGACTTTCGATCTGTCAATTTTTGTATCATTAATTTCAAAGAAAGTCTCAACTTCATGCTCGAATATTACCTCAACGGGAGTGAATTGAGTAGATTCGGTTGGTGCATCTCCAACGGCAAACAATACGAATGGAATGCCTTTATTCCAATCATTCAGATAATCCTGACAGAATGCTCTCAATATGGTATACAAGGTCTGATGTCACCTTTCTTAAGCTCCCCGGGATTCAGAATCATATGCACTGGATTTCAAGTGGTGTATACATAGGCGATCCATAACCCCCGTCAACGTCCCTGCAATAAAACTTTACCCTCAGTCCGAATGACTCTCTCTCAGTAGCACATACCGTGTGATCAAATTTAATGTTTCTCGACCACGAATTTTGCCTCGATATTCAGTTATGGCTTTGCCTGTGAAAACCGGTAGACACATCCATTGTGGTTAACAAATATTTGTATCACGTTTAGTTGTCAGAAGGGGACCTACTCAATCAATTATAAGCTGAGTGAAAGGTTCTCCGAATGCAGGAATTGGTCACAAAGGTGCTGGTTTTGTTATATACTGTGCCTTAATTACCGTTTGGCATGCATGACGCGTTCAGCAAAAGTTAACCACATCCTTGTGCTTTTTCGGCAAATAGAAGTGTTTTCGAACCTTATCCTGAGTCTTTCGTATCCCAATGTGACCTCCAGCAGTTAGGTCGTGTGCTACCTTTAGCACTTCCTATCTGTATTATACTGGCAGCACAACCTCGTGCACGTTGGCACATTTCACCTCTGCACTAGCCTGTGCTGGTCTCCATTTCCATCTTCAGTTTCAATCTTTCAGATAATAACCCTCCACAATATTCTCTGCGTCCTTTTTGGAGTATACTTCCACAGATGTAACTTTTATCGTCTTGTCTTTCTGTTGCAAAACCCTTATCCTTTCACGACTACACACTTGTGTCTGACCCTCTGCCGGTTCAAGCTCTTCTGGCATCATGACGTCAAACAAGGTATCCGCTAATTGTACCTCAACTCCGTCATCTTGTTGTTTACTTTTTGCTTGTACTCTGACTTATGATATTGGTCTGGTCACCACAGTGTCTGTGCAAATATTTCTGGTTTAACACCTCAGTTTATTGGTATTTCTTGGGCTGATCAACAGCAATGTGCTTTACTCCCACATTGGATCCTGCCAAATCATTCCCATGGACAAACTGAATTGCGGGAATTGATAGATTAGAGTGGTGCTGGAATGGCAAAGCCGGTCAGGCAGCTTCTGAGAAGCAGGAAAACCGTAGTTTTGGGCAAAAGCCCTTCATCAGGAATAGAGGCAGGTAAATCTCTCCACTCTGCAGGCACCCTGCCTTTGTTCCTGATGAAGGGCTTTTGTCGAAACGTCGGTTTTCCTGCTTCTCATACGTTGCCTGACCTGCTTTGCTTTTCCAGCACCACTCTAATCTCGACGCTGGTTTCCAGCATCTGTAGTCCTTGTTTTTATCTCCTGCGATTGATTGCCTGTCAATCAGTGCCATTGTAACTTGCCCAATCTTAACCTGACAATGAAACATGATCTTCCATTGGAAACGATTAATTTGTGTCTTTTTTCTATCCCACAAATTACCGCAGTCTCGTTTGACAGATCGGGAAGAGTGCATATTCACTCATCACCTAATATCAGCGATTGATAGATCCTGTATCTCTGAAAATTATAAATCCTCCTCCTTCTTCCCAGATTCTTGGAGCGATCAGGTACTAGCTCTATCCCTAGCCCCTGTCTAGGTTGGGAACTCTTCTGCAGCCCCTCGCCTCTTCTTTTGGTCTCCTTTACTACGTTCATTAATGCCACTGGCTTAGCTTATCTGACCACATCTCTTCCCACAGTACCTTTCTTTAGCGATCAGCACTGTGACCTTAGGTGACCCACTTTACCACAGGGAAACACCTGAGGCCTTTCACCTCCTTTCCATTCTCCTGGCCTTCTTTCTTCGTCTGTGGTAAACAAATCTGGAACTGGGGATTTATACTCGATCCGAAGAGTCATCTCTCGTCGATCCTCAAAGGTCTTTTCTGGTTTCTGAGCACGATACAACTATCGAAATGGTTACGTTTAAATTTTTCGAACTCAACATAAGTCTTACCTGGTTCCTTCTTTATGTTTCTGAATCGCTGTATATATGCTTCTGCGATTAATTCATAAGCACTTAAAATAACCTGATTAACTTCTCGATAATGTCTTGACCCCTGGTTGACAGCGTGACAAATAACTTACTTGTACTGCTTACAAGTTCAGTTTGAAATGGTATTACCTATAAATCCTCGGACCATTCCATCTGCTGAGTCGTTTTTTTTTAAATGAAATAATAAGGCTTCTGCATGTTCTTCATTGAATGTGGCAGAGTTTTAGCGCATCTGTGTACATTACATCCTTCTCTTTGAATCGAAATCCTATTAAATTAACTTGGCAGACTGAGTCGAAGTTTCTCAGTACAAATTCTCCATCTTGTTGCTCAGCTAGCATTTTCTTTCCTTCTTTCTACCTTTCATCTGTCCCTCTTTGCTCAGCTAAGAACGTTCTCTCTCTCTCCCTTTTTTCTCGCTCTCTTTTTTCTCTCTTTCTGTTTCCCTCTCCCTTTCTCTTTGCTCGCTCTTTCAGTTTCCACTCTCTCCGTTTGTTTATTTGCTAACTACATTTATTCCTCAATCTTAATTTACGTTTTTCTACCCTACTGCACTTCTTTATTTCTCTTACACACGTCGATGTTCGAGTAATGCCATTTCAATTACAGCTTTCCCTTTGTCCTTCGTTAAACCCAAACCTAATCTAGTTTCTCATTCTAAAAGTATGCCATATTTCTTTCCTTCTAAAATGTCTTGGCAAATTTGAAAATCACCTTCAAATCCCTCATCCTCTTTCTCAATTTTAATTACCACTTCTCTCGGTTTTAATTTAATCAACCAAAACTCAAGAAAATTAATCAAATTGTCTCACCTACGTTTTATTTAAAAATGTAGGGCACTAACCTGTAAGTCTTAAAACCTCCTGGGATTTTTTTAACATCCAGTTCTATTCAAATCTACCTAACAAGTTCAAATAACAAATCCAACACCCAAACCTTTACAGTCTCGGACGAGCCCTCAAAACAGCGCTTTGCGTCATTGGTTTTTAGTATCGTCAATATACTTTATTCAAACTTGAGTGGAGTTTGGATTTTTTTTTGTTGTTTAAACTGATTGGCCTAATTTGAGTTAGCTTTTTGCTCTCCAGGCAGCCAGCTACTCTAGCTGCTGGAACAAAAATGTTACAGTCTATCTTGTTTAGAACACTTGGTGCTGTCAGGTAGTTTTGTTTTCTTTTAACTTTCCTGTAGGTACAGTACACTTCTATACCTTCGTACCGTGAGAAACGTAAACTATTCAGATATATATTGGGATACTGCTGGTGCAAGGTCATGAGGGGCGAGTGTATCTAGATTACATAGAGGAGAGCTTACTGTTAGAATGTGTGTCCAACCCAAGATAGCATGTACTTTTGCACCTGGGTCTTGGGAAAGAGATTGGCCAAGTGGATCCAGTATCAATAAGGGATCGTTTTTGGACACAGGAACCATTCTTTTGAATGTCAGGATAATTGTGGAGAATAATATGCAATAATTTAGAGTGAGAATGGCACGCAATGATGGAGAGTCATAAAAATTCGTTGACTCTGTGTGGCATCCAATGTGACAAGAATGAAGGTGGAAAAGTTTCACTGGAAAACCCAGTTGAGAGATTGGATTACTTACAATATGGAAACAGGCCCTTCGGCCTACAAGTCCACACCGACCCGCAACCCACCCAGACCCATTCTTCTACATCTACCCCTTCACCTAACACTACGGGCAATTTAGCATGGCCAATTCACCTAACCTGCACATTTTTTTTGGATTGTGGGAGGAAACCGGAGCACCCGTAGGAAACCGATGCAGACACGGGGAGAATGTGCAAACTCCACACAGGGAGTCGCCTGAGATAGGAATTGAATCGGGGTCTCTGGCGCTGTGAGGCAGCAGAGCTAACCACTGCGCCACTGTGCCGCCCACGTGGATGGTTAGGAATGAAAAAAAAAACATAGGCTCCTTTTAGTGAGGAGTTGGCTTGGGTCCATTCGAGGAATGGCCCATCAAATGGAAAAATCAGGATAAACAAACCCAATGCTTCCTGAATGATGGAGAACAATCGAATCGATGGCAGGTCGAGAATCGAATTGCAAAGCAAGATGAATGTTGAAGGATCGTTCAGAGATCGTAGAACAGGCAGGAATTATACGAAAACCGAAAGCCCACGCACAGCCGTCCATGAATACTCTGTGGACACCTCACAGAGAGCGTGTTAAAAGACTGAGTATGGCTGGTTCGAAACCAGAAGAAGCACTTCCACCTGGAAAAAAATTATCTGCGCGTAGTTAGAATGCACTTGGATGTGCTGTTCAATGGAACATTCAAGAGGCGATTGAATGATTATTGATACAAAAACCAACGTGTAAGAATACGGGGGAGGAGGAGTTCATTCCACAGCAATGTGTTCAGTTGAAGGGCTGGTGTATCCATGATTGGCCAAATGTCATGCTTCTGTCATAAGATGTCTGCGTCGTTCAGTCTGATATCTTGCGACTCATCCAAATCGAATATAAACCTGTCTCTTCAACGAGTTTGATCTTGCACGATATATTATGATCTCTGCAGCTGCAAGGTAGCTTTTTGGTTAGTACAGCTGCCTCACAGTGCCAGGAAGCTGGGTTCAATTCCAGCCCCGGGAGAGGATCTGTGAGGAGTTTTCACATTTTCCACATGTCTGTGTGGGTTTCTCCGTTTCTCCAGTATTGGAAAATGGGCCATACAGATTGGTTCAGAGGGTTTAGTGATGTGCGGATTTGGTAAATGTAGAGTAATAGCGTGGAGAGATGGGTCTAGTTGGGTGTGGACATCCCTTGGGCCAATTGACCTGTTTTTAACCTGCGGAGATTCTATGATTTTCTGCAATTACCATCAGCCCATGCTGGCCTCCTTATCTCAGTAACTCATGCAAGCCATATGAACCTCCATTCTCTGGAATCAACTCCAGATTTTATATTTCACCCTCTTTATGCAACATTTCTCAAGTCCTCAAAACTCTCCTTTTCTCTGTAACTACTCGATCTATAGAAACTTCTCAATCTTTGCAATCTTCTCCAGACCACACCATCACCAACATCACTAACTCCCTCCTGGCCTGCCAAATCTCCTAAACTTCACAGCCTTCTCCAGCCACTATAATCTTCATTACATATGGAAATTTCTCCAACACCTACAACTTTGCCATTCTCTTTTCTTTGCTCCAGTCCCGACAATTTGTTTTCCTGTGTTACCAAATCCAATGCCGAACCAGCCTTGCAATATCCTTTTCACCCTTATAGAGCTCCCAAGTCTGTAACCACCTCCTGCCCCTACACAGCCCATTATCTCTGCAACATTCTGATTGTAAATCCATTCCGATCTTTTTAAACACCATCAGCCTTCCCTATCTCTGTAACAGCTGCCAGATGTTCAAGTGAAATAACTATGCAGAGGTCAGCAAATCACCCCTGATGCTCTTGTTTATTTCTATCATCCAGAAAAACTTCATTAATATGAGTTCCCTGATTCGGACTGTTCATCTAACAAATAAGATTTTCATATTGACCTCATTCCTTCGAATGAATCAAGTGTGGAAATATTTCCTTTGGCCCAACAAGTCCTCACTAATACTTGGCCTTGAATAATGCCCGTACTCTGTACATACTTAAACAATATTGGCAACTTAGTATGGCCAATTGATTAAATCTGCACATGCTTTTCGATTATTGGTGGAATCCTATGGGGAGAATGTGCAAACTCTACACAGACAATTTCCTGGAGCTGGAGTTGATCCCGTGTTCCTGGTAATATGAGACACCAGGGACAACCGCTGAGCCACCATGCCACCCTAATTCCAGTCTCGACAAAAAACACTCCACGTATCTGTTTCGTTTATAAACATCCTCATATCTCCCAGTCTCTAAGACCATCTACAGCTGCTACAACCCTCTTACTGTAAGTTTCTCGGAAAGAAGTCCTGGGCATTTCAGTATAACCTCCTTTTATCAATCGCCTGCAGCACCAATATTAGCTTGACCTCTGTTTTCTTCAAACTCTCCATCTTCATTCCTTCCAAGCAGAAAGCCTCTTCCCCATCTCTAACCGCATCCTAAAACTCAAACCAACTACTGTGGCCTTGTACTTATCTGGGACCATGGTGATCTTTACAAAGTAGGTATGCTGTAGAAATAAGCGGGTTTACAGCGTTATGAATGGTTGGCACAGAGTAATTAGAATTCCGACAGTGTGGAAACAGGCCATTTGTCCCAACAAGCCCGAAGATTATCCAACTACATTTACCCTGACTAGTGCGTCCAAACGACCTATCCCTGAACACTAAGGACAATTTATCATTTCTAATTCTCCATTATTAGTACATCTTTGGATTATCAGACGAAACTGGAGTACGCGAAGGAAACCTGCACAGATAAAGAAAGGAAGCACAAAGTCTACCTAGACAGTCGTGCAACGTTGGTTACGCAACTGTGTCACTGGTGCTGTGAGGCAGCAGTATTCACCACTGAGCAATCGTCCCACGCCAGAAACAAGTAAAAACTTGATTTGCAGACGTTTTGTCCTCGCCCAGTGCTCTTCACTGACATCTTAAGTGTTTTGTATCCTCCTATGAAGTGCTCCGTGCTGTCTCAGTTGGATTTCACTTGGTTCCTTTCTCGTTTTTGCTTCTGGTTGGCTGATCTGGTTGTTCATTGCAGTGTGGGTTTGTTGGTGGAGTCCTTGGATTAGTTCCATGCTTCCAGAAATTCTGTCGTTCTGCTCTGTTTAGCTTGTTCTATGAATGTTGTGTTGCCTCAGTCGACTTTGTGGTCCTGTCATCTTTGTGCATATTTACCAGGGACAGCCAGTCGTGACGTTTCGTGGCTAGTGGGTGTTCGTGGATGTGGATTGCTAGTGGCCTATCTGTTTGCCGCGCTATCTTACATAAACACATCTCGGAACTGATAGCCAGACTTCTCTGATCACCTGGATTCCTGACAGCCTATAAACTGACAGCCACGTTGAGACAACAACTCCCCAGTTCAAAATACCCTATACTCACCATTTGCAAGAAAAACTTCATTTATAATATTCCAAAAAAATAGACTATCTGAAGTACGACATAGGACAAACAGGCAGACAATTATCAATCCACATGCCTTGTACACCAACTAGCCTCGACACGTCATGACCAGCAGCCGGACGAAATATACGCACAGATTACAAGGATCACAACTTCGACTGGAACAACACAGCACTCTTAGCACAAGCTAAACAGTGGACTGCCAGAGAACTCCTCGAGTCAGGGCACTCAGCTACGGACTCCATCAACAAGCACATTGACCTGGACCAACAAAACCAGCCACTACACAAATAACTGGAACTGGAAACTGGAAGCAGCAGGAATGGAGCCAAATAAATTCTAGAACGTACAGCACAGAGGCACTTCAAAGGAGACTGCAAAGTACTGAAGATGTCACTTAGATCTGGGCAAATTAACTTCCGAGCTTGGCAACATACCCACAATCACATCATTCCCGATGAAGGGCTTTTGCTCCAAACATACATTCTCCTGCTCCTCGAATGCTCCCTGACTTGGAGTGCTTCTCCAGCACCACACTCTCGATAAGCACAACCATGAAACTGAGAAAGGAACAACAAATCTTTGCGCAAACCACGAAAATGTCAAAAAATCGAGGATTTGCCTGGTTGTTTGTTTCAAAAATAAAAATGGTATTGAGATGCAAATGCAGAGGCCCATTTCCGCGCGTCATCTACCTGGTTTGACTATTCTGTTCAGGTTGGGGAGAGAGTCTATCATCTTTCTGATCGGATTTTCGCGGTCGGTTCCAGGATAGATTGGATCAGCTGACCATCTTCAGGCGAAAGAGGGATCTTGGGATCTTCCTCAACTCATTATGGGAATGTTTCACAGAATAAATGTAGATAGCTATAAATGCTTAATGCATTGGTTTTTTCAGATCTGAATGTATTTATCTACGTGTCTCTGACCTAAAACAGTTACAAAAGAAATGATTCTCTGCAGCAGCAACTCCCAAGTATCAATTCTTGATCAACGATCCGCTCAACAGAGACTAAGATCCGAATAAACTGCCACTTTCTGAAGTATTATAACTGGGAAAAAGAAATTTGTGCCAGCTGGTATGAAATTAATCTGCATCATTGAACAGAATCTCTGAATAAATGCAATTCAGTTCCCCTGTCACAGTGTGCGCTAGACTTACAGGCCTCACATGCCTGACTGGCCTGTCATCGTCCCTATTTTATTTTTGCTGCAGACAGACACAGAGAGCTAAGTAATAACATTTTTTTTCAGGTAGCATGTTTGGCAGCTTTCGTTAAGGGTTTAACTAGTACATGCTCTTGTGGATGAAATATTGAACTGGGTGTTCCACCTTCGTTTTCAGTTCACCCAAAACCTAAAGCTGTTCTTGTCTTTGGAATCTTCTTCAGTCTCTAGCACAATCCACATCTGTGTAATATCTCCCAGCCTTCGTTTAACTTTTTCAATCTATGTTATTTCCTCTGGACCGTGGAACCATCCTGCTCTTTGAAAATTGCTGTAATCCCTTAATTCCTTCACAATATTTCGACAAGGCAATTGAAATGATAGTTTTAAATGTTTTGAACTATATCAGATACATCTCTCATAATGAAATGTGGCTGCAGTGTGACCAAGACTGAGAATTGGGTATGCAAGGGTTTTCACCATTTGTACAGGAAGGATAAAAATGCCAACATGTGAAGTGGCATTGTATATTAAAGGATGAGATCAGTATTATTGTGACGGTAATCATCTTACACACTGCACCTCTCTCTGCCCATTCCCCTCATCCCGGCATTATGATCCTGGTAACCTATGAAACCTTCAGAAAATAGCACAACAGTGGAGATCGTTCTGAATATTGTCTATGTTTCACAAAATGCAATGCTTTCCTTAAGTCCTTGTTCTAACTCCCCAGCGACCATAAGACTTCCGGTGAAGGTCTCGGCATATTTTTAAAATGGTTTGAGAATTTCTGACGCTACTTCGTTTGCATGTGTGACTTCTAGATCCCATCTGTACTCTGGGTTAAATAACAACTTTAATCAACATTTCAATAATATTTCAACGAATTACTTTAGATATTCGCCGCGGTTTACTGAGCTCTCCAACAGGACCAAGATATCCCTCCCTCTCTACCCAGCCCCCTGATAATATATGTAACCCAATCAAATCTCCTCTCAGCATCCTTCTTCCAATTTTCCTCATAATTGCATTCTTACTTTCACAGGGTAACGAATCTCCTGTGTACTCTCCCCAGTCCAATTCTATCCTTGCATGTGATGGGATAACCAGAACTGACAACACTACACAAGCTGTGACTGACGTCATTATTTATGCATTTTCAGCATAAACGTCCCGCTCATATTTTGTGCAATTTGACTGATAGAGGAAATGATGTCTTTCACTGTTCGGACGAAATTATTGATGTGTCCAGCGACCTTCATGCATCGGCCTAACTGATTATCGTCTCATTTATCGTGCATTCCTCGCCATTGTTGATGTCTGCAAAGGCCTTGACTTGCATCTTTGTGGGTTGCTAGCTCCATTCACCTGGATTCCCCAATTGCCATTTTTTAAAGTCTGACTTTTAATTTCCTATCAAATCCAAGTAAGATACATCAGATTATAACATACTGCCTCAAACCGAAACAGTCAGGTTAATTACATACGTTCGTTCTTAAACAAATCCAGGCCGAATTTCCTGCAGTCGTCGGGACATTCTCATTGACCGTTTATCCTCCGTCTCAGAATTCTTGCTTTCGACATATTTCGTCATTCCGTTGCGCCAAAATAACCAAATCTGCGGTGTTAGCCGTTCTCCAGTTGTTTGGTACCATCCCTGTATCCAGTGAGAACTGGATAATGGTGGTCAGTGTAAGGCAGTGGTTTTGTTTCCAGGATTCTTTCAATAACCGTTTACATGGTGTTAGCCCATTATAAAGATGTGATATAATTCCCACTTCGTAATTTATAACGCCACAAAACTTCACACAACAATGTGTGGAACACCTCTCTCTTTTGTGTCCGGTCGATAGAGGCCTAATTTATCTTGTGCATTAGTCAAGTGTTATTTTAGTTGGGTTTTATGGAGGATGTCTGTACACGAGTTTAAATGCATATTCTCATGAGATTATCCCCAATCTGTCTCATTAACTACTTTCTCTACCCCCTTGGCCTTCCTCTCACCTGACATTAATTGTATTATTTTCCCCTTCGGCATAAAACTGCCAACTGCCTGAATTACCGACAATGGACCTGTCTCCCTTTTACAGGTGAAAGTGAGGACTGCAGATGCTTGAGATTAGAGTCTAGATTAGTGGGGTGCTGGAAAAGCACAGCAATTCAAGCAGGATCCGAGGAGCAGCAGCCCTTCCTGATAAAGGCCTTTTGCCTGAAACGTCGATTTTCTTGCTCCAAAGATGGTGCAGGGGATGTACATTATCTTCCTCCAGACTTGGCAGGGGAGGCCATGGCATCAGACCCTGTTTGCATGCTCTGACGTTTAACCCTGGTTCAGTGAGGTGCCAGCCTTCTGGGTAAATGCCCAGCAGTGACCGTCCCCACTCTCTCAGGTTAAGTGACACCATCTGCACTTTGTGACCTCGCACTCACTCTATCTCTGTTACTGCATCCACCTCCCCACCAATGCTCATGTTTTCCCTCTTCCACTATGAATGCAGCACCTTCTCTCATTCTCTCTCTAATCTCTCTTCTACACGTCTCCAGAACTCAGCATCGTGTCTGTGCTGGCGACTCGATCATTCAGGACACGTCGCCACCTTTCCACCCGCAATACCAGCACCAAAAACTATGCTAACCACTGTCATCACCTTTATTACCACTTGGTACTCCTCTCGTTCCAGAATCCACTATCCCACAATAGGGCAGAAAGAGCCAAGAGAGATACAGGTCTCCCCAGCCTTTTGGGCGGCACGGTGGTACAGTGGTTAGCACTGCTACTTCACAGCGTTACGGACCTGCGTTCAATTCCCACCTCAGGCGACTGACTGTGTGGAGTTTGCATGTTCTCCCCGTGTCTGCGTGGATTTGCTCCGGGTTCCTCCCACAGTCCAAAGATGTGCAGGTCAGATGAATTGGCCACGCTAAATTGCCCGTAGTTTTAGGTAAGTGGTAAATGTAGGAGTATGGGTGGGTTGCGCTTCGGCAGGTCGGTGTGGACTTGTTGGGCCGAAGGGCCTGTTTCCACACTGAAATGCACATTGCTGGATGCTAGATATTACAAAAATAACTAATCCTGTATTTTTATTTACCTGCAATATTAGCAATTTGATAGCATAGGTATTCATTAAAAATGAATTCAGGATAAAAATTGATAATTGCAGACACTAAACAATGACTGAAAAATGAGGTAGAATTGTACCCCAGTTCAGCTGAGTTACAATGCCGAGTAAGATGTAAAATATATGATTTATATGTATTTTAATTTCAATTAGAATCATAGAGATGTACAGCACAGAAACAGACCCTTCGGTCCATAGAACATAGAAGAATACAGCGCACGGCCCTCGGTGTTGCGCCGATCCAAGCCCACCTATCCTACACTAGCCCACTATCCTCCATATGCCTATCCAATGCCCGCTTAAATGCCCATAATGAGGGAGAGTCCACCACTGCTACTGGCAGGGCATTCCATGAACTCACGACTCACTGAGTAAAGAAAAAGATGCCAGCAATGATATGTGTGGAGTGCATGCATCTTCTGTCTGTGCATTGTACCTCGAGACGATAAAGTTCAAGATACAAGTCTGCAGGAGGGAGGGCTGAGGTGCTGTTATCAGTTACCAGCTCTGACTTTCATTTCAAATACTCCATATTGAGTTTCCCCACAGTGGGAGCAAGGACACGAAGCTGCAAATTGATGAGAAGACAGCGGCATTAATTCGTCTGTTGGACATCGTTAATGATTCAATTAGCATCTCGCCACTCCCGCACAAAAAGCTTGGCTCCAAGAATAAAATATCTCAAGAACAGCCCCTTAAGCTCAACAAACCTGCACTGACAGATGATGCCTTTTAAAGTTAAAAAGGAAGTTTTTGCTTCCGCATGTTCTATGTCATTCCATTCCACGCCTACTCATCTCTGAGTCAAGATATCTCTTATTAGTTGTTACTTTATTCTATTCTCGTCTAACAGTGCACACCAGGCACTTTCACATGCTGTCTGGAAAAGAAAAAGAAAATATTTTCCTGTGAAACTTCCATCAAACTATGCCCCTTTTTACCAAAAACCTATGGCCGCAAGTAATTGATATTTCTAGTCTTGTATAAAGCCTCGAAGTATTATTTTATCTGTGCCTCTGATGAATGTTTACATGTCTATCAATATACCTCGCAAACACTGATGACAACGTAAAAACAAACCAAGTTTCTCCAATTTCGCCTTATGGATGAATTTGATAGTGTGACCCGTTTTACTTTTGGTAACATGTTTCCACTGAGCCACTTCAATCTGCCCTCAGAATATTTCCGACTGCTCTGATTCTGATATACTGTCTCATTATTGTTTCCTGTTCAACTGAATGAAATGTCTTCTCGCTTAATATAATTGTTCTGTGTCATTCTTAAACTCCAAGTCTTAGTACAGCTTTGTCCTTTGTAATACTGATGTTTGAAACGAATGAATTGAGATCACGATTCCCTAAATATTGTCCTTTTGCAAACAGATGGCAACGGCAATGAGCGCGGAAGGTGCTCTCTAGGGAGTGCCATAGCACACACACATGATGGGGAGTGTCAAAATGTTTGAGTACTGTTGGAGTTGTACTCATTCAGACAAGTGAAGATTGTTCAATAATATTCCTGACGTATATCTCGGTGGTAATGGACAGGAGAGAAGTTACGAACTGCAGGATTCTTAACATCGTATCTGATGTTCTCAACATAGCAGCCGTATTGTTTGAATAAACCTGAACATGTTAGTGACAATGGATTCAGCAATGGCAATGTCTATCGATGTTGAATAGCAAAGTTTAGATGTTTTATGATGGTCATTGTTTGACTTTTGTGTAGTTACGATTGATTCTTGCCACTTCCCAGCCCAAGGCAAAAGTGAGGACTGCAGATGCTGGAAACCAGAGTTTAGATCAGAGGGGTGCTGGAAAAGCTCAGAAGGTCAGGCTGCATTCGAGGAGCAGGAAAATCGACGTTTCGCGCAAAAGCCCCTCATCAGAAACATTCCTGATGAATGGCTTTTGCACGCAATGTCGATTTTCCTGCTCCTCGGATGCTGCCTGATGTGCTGCGCTTTTCCAGCACCGCTCTGATCAAAACTTCCCAGCCCAACCATGGCTGATGTGCAAATGTTGCTGTAGTTGGACTGATCTTTGGGTCTGAGGAGTTGAGAATTGTAAACTCTTGTGCAAGTCTCATTTCACCTTACCGTATCAAGGAACAAGCTTGCAGACAGCTGGTTTTACAAAGTACCTGCTGCCTTTATTCATCCAGATATCAGTCGGTTTGTAAGGCGCTGTTGCATCATTCTTCATGCAGTTAATGTTGTAGATGTAACATGTTGCGAGTGCTGAGCATCAGTGGTGGAGGGGATGGAAGATCATGAAGTGAGAGCCATTAAATGGGCTGGTTTTGTCCTGGACTATTACTGGGATGTAATCCATCATAGGATTTTGGGAGTTAGGATGTGAGCTATGCACTGCAGTATTCCTGCCCTCTGACATTCTCTTGAAGACAATTTTATTTATGTGGCGAGTCCATGCAAGTTCCTGTCAATTATGGAACCCAGGATGCTGATCAACACCGTATTAGGGACGCAGTGATAGAAATGGTATTGAAAATCAAAGACGGTGATTTCATTGTTTGTCGTCTTATTTGTCTAATATTTTTTGTGGCCGGAATATTACTTGCAATTTCTCAGACTAAACCTAGATGTTTTCCAGGTCTTGTTGCATTGAACGTGGTCTGTTTAGGAATGGCATAATCAGTGAACAGTCACACTCTGACCTCATAATGGAGAAAGGGTCATTTTGCACCTGGAGCCTCGGACACCCGTTTTCCTGAGGAATGGCTGCAGAGCTGTCCTGGAGTTCGATTTGCTGAACTGACATTAACCAGATATTTTGGTCGTGATGCTTCTAAACAGAAGAGTACATTCTAAAGGTTCTGATTAACTTTCATTTTAGTCGGTATCCTATTGTCACACACACTTTAATGGTGCCTTCATGTTAAGAGAAATTAGTCTCACTGCTCCTTTAGAATTCCATTCTATTGAACTAATCTTGCAATGGGGTTGCATCTGAGTTGGTTGTTGCGGATTGATCACATTATTGCTGAACCTTCCTTTACATTTACATGGTACACCGTACACCGATGGGTCAGGGACTGGCTGCAATGCAAGTGTTGTGCTTTTTGTGTACAGGACATAATTAGGCCATTTATAACATTGTTGGTAGAGGGCAGTGTTCTTGCTGGAATAGAACAGGTTCACAAGAGATGTGGTAACCTCTTAAGTAAAATCACAGTCCTCAATGTTTCCAGCCAATTCTTGAGATTGTGTGGAGTGAATTGAATTGATTGAAGTTTGGGGTCTGTGATGCTGGGGTCCCCTGAAACAGGTCTGCATGAATCATCTATTTTGTCCTTCTGGTTGAAGATTGTTTAAAAAAATCTGCTTTGTTGTTATTTTCAGGTGTGCTGCACTCCACCAAAACTGGAGATTTCATTGTTGGAGAGCAGTCTCCACTTCCAATGGTCTGTTAATATTTTGCTATATTTTATGAATTGAGATGGCAAACCCGGAGAGATAGATTGGAACTATTTATTGTGTGATCACTGAGCTGTCCATCACTTGCTGGCTTGCTGTTTTACATGCATGTCAGCCTGTGTTTAGATGAATACAATAAGAGCTTCTCCAGATTGTAAACTCATATCTAGGTCTCTCTGATGCTATTCCCGGCATGTCCTTCCAAACTCTTTACCGAACGAGCGTGAAGCCCTGGCGGAATGGTTTCTTCAGAGGGGGAGATATCACAGGCCGTGAAGTTGCAGCCTGTATCAGTTTTCCAAAGTATTATTCTTCTGATGCCGATAGCCCACGGCAGCTCATGCACGCCTGACCGTTAGTTGCTCGACATATTCACTTTCACATCTTCGACAATGAAGAGTTAATGTCACTTTATTTCTTACATATTTCAAAATAGACCAAACGTTATTGTTTCTCAGTTAAAACTTAATGAAGTGATTAATACTTAAATTACCTAGTTACAAAGTTAACAACTACACATTTCTGTAACTGTATTAAATGGATGATTCATGTTCAGGTCAGTGAACACACCATCTTCTAGTCAGCAAAGCTGTGAAAAATAACTTTGGAAAAGGCTGACTTCAGACACTGAGTAAATTGGCATCACCACTACCTCGAAAACGCTGACCATTTCTAAAGTCTGTCCAGAGAGCTACGAAACTGGAGCTGGACAGTTACTCACACAATCGCTTTCGACAGAAAGTTAGATACATACCGGAACAACAGGGACATATTTGGCCCAGACTGGCCAATGCACAAGTACAGGGCTTTGTGCTGGTCCAAACACATTTCAACATTTGTATTAAAGGCCTGAAAACAAGCATGTCTTGCAAGTTTACCTCTTCTAGAATACGACCAAAACTGCGGAACTCTGCAGCTTGGACCCGGTTCTGAATGGAGCGACCATAAGGAGGAAAGATTCCTGCAGCACATAGCGCCTAACATTGAATCCCTCATAAACCATGTTCAGTGTATGTCAACTCAACAACTTCAGTACCCAAACAGAATTGTGCTGCTGCATTGATGGCCATTTTGATCCCAGCCCAATGCCCTTGTGTATGACTTGGTATAAAAACATTATGTACATGTTTGCAGCATTATTCTGAACACTATCAGCTAACCCATTTTTAGCTGAAGATACTACATGCTTTGTTAAAAGGTACCCTTCAATTGCTCAATAAGCACAAAATCCGCCCATTTAATCAGTTTTCTTTTAAGACGACATGCTGCCAATTTTAACCAAATCACAGTTAGGGGCTTTGAAATGACGACTTTCGTAACTGTACCTAAGAACAAGTAAATAAGAAGTGCCGGGGTTTTCTAAATATATAATCATTTTCATGTGTACTAATATTGTGTGCGAATAGTCACAGCAATACTTTTCGTGGCAACAATATCACTGTGTATGTAAAAATTCTACAGTCAGATATGAGTACATTTTCAATTGTTTCTGTCTATCCTACAGTTCAGTAATGTGGTTACCGAATGGCAGTGTTTGTGTGCTGCTAGCTATGTAGTAGATACCACTGAAAGACTGACTGATTGTTTTAAAGAGCATATCTCTCCAGCTGTTCACAACAAAGAAGGTATTGCCTCGACTCAACCAGCCTGCGTTCAAAACAAAACCCAAACTCAGTGTCCAGTGATGGGCACGTTTGGACAATATTTTTCATTCTTATTCCTGGAAAGTGATTGGGCCAGCATTTATTTCCCATCCCTTGCTGCACTTGAGAACGTGGAGACAAGCTGCCAAATTGAACCGCTCCATTCCACGTGGTGTTGGTGGACTAACAATACCATTAGGGAGGGTTCCTGAAACATTGACTCTGAAGGAGCAGTAATGCATTTGCAAATCAAGATTGTGTGTGGCTTGGAACGGGATGTGAACATGATGGTGGTCCCATACATCTGCTGCTCGTGTCCGTGTTTCTGTTCGTGATTTCAAAGTCAACATTTTTGTAAGGAGATTTGGTAAAGTTCTGAAGATCACCGTGCCGGTAGCAGGCATTGCTGCTCCTTAGTGTCAGTCGATGAGGGGTGACACTGCATTCAGCCAGACAAATGGATGGTTTTGGTGATGGAAAAGCACAGCATGTCAGGCAGCGTCCGAGGAGCAAGACATTTGACCGTTGGGGGCACAATCCTTTCAGCAGGAATAATTATGAATGGCATATGCATGAAACTTCGATTTTCCTGCTCCTCGATGTTGCCTGACTTGCTGTGCTTTTCCAGCACCACACACTCGATTCTGATCTCCAACATTCGCACTCCTTACTGTCTCCGTGGTATTTCATTGCAAAAACATTCAAGTTGCGTCTTATAGAGGGAGGACAGGCTTTCAGAAATCATGAAGTAAGTTACTTCTGCAGGACTCCGAGCCTATGACATATTCTTGGATGCAATTAATTTATACAGGCCGAAAGGTGTGTTTCTGGCAAAACACAGCAGGTTAGACAGCCTTCGAGGCGGAGGGGAGTCGACTTTTCGGGCAGAGGCCCTTCACAGGATGGGTAATGAATTTATATGGTCACTCCAGTTCGAGTTAATATTAATTTCGAGGATATTGAGAGTTGCGAGTTAAGTGCTGACAATGGCATTGGATGTTAGAGGATGATATTTCAATTCTGTATTGTTATAGTCGATCGTTTTCTGGCATGTGTATAATGCAAATGTTACACGTCACTTTTAAGCTCACGCCATCATATTTTGCAGATCTGAGTAATCGCAAATTGTGTTGAAAACGGTCCAATCATTGGCAAACATACCCAGTTGTGACTTTATAGCAGAGGGATGTTCATTTAAGAGGCAACGAAGAATTATTAATCCTAGGAGCAAGAACACTTTTCTAACTCACAGATAATATCTTTCCCTCTGAACTTGGAAGTCTTCTTCAAGTTCCACCTGCTACAGTGGTGTGTTACAACAAATGGTAACAGATTGACATTAAAATATCTTCCCGAAGGAGCTGAGTGAGGACTTGGTTAGCTCATTTGTTGGAACGGTTAGTCTGTAATTCAGATTAATACCAACAGTCTGTGGTAAATTCTTGCACTGTCGAAAGTGAGTATAATGGATTTTCACATTCAACCTCTCCCTTACTTGAGGCAAGATGACTGTTAATAAAACTTCCACCAGTCATCTCCGTTAAACAAGGGAACAACCTGAGTTGGAACGGTTAGTCTGTAATTCAGATTAATACCAACAGTCTGTGGTAAATTCTTGCACTGTCGAAAGTGAGTATAATGGGTTTTCACATTCAACCTCTCCCTTACTTGAGGCAAGATGACTGTTTAATAAAACTTCCACCAGTCATCTCCGTTAAACAAGGGAACAACCTGATCATCCCGATCTGACCGACAGGTTAAGCCGGGATACCTACCCCCGCCCCCGGGGAACTGCTGTAATCCTGTTGTTGAGCTGATATGTCTGCTTTCAACCAACCCCAATCATATTGTTTGTACCAGGCATGACTTCAAACAGGGCAGAGGATTCCCTGATCCCCGTTTGCTCCAGATTTGCCATTAATCCTTGATTCCAGACTTGATCAAATGCAGTTGTCATAATGCTAAGAGCAGTCACTCTCGCCACACCTATAGAGTTAAGCTGCGTGTTTTCTGATTGTCTACCTTAAAACCAACGTTTCAATTGGGTCAAGGGATGAGTGTATCTGCCAAGCCCTAACTGAGCTTCATGAACAGGTTGCTGCTGAAGAAGTGCTGCTTGATAGCACTGTAGATGGCATCTTTCATCATTTTATTCATTATAACGATGAGAGCAATGGGGCAGTCATTGAATGTCTGATGTTTGTGCGTGTACAGAACACACCCGCAGTTTTCCACATTGTCAGGTAGATGCTAGTGCTGTTGCCCAGCAGGAACAGCTTGAATGGAATGTTATTAATGCCGACAACCTTTGCAAGATCAAATTCCTTTAGCCGTTTGTAGATACGACACAAAATGAATCGGTGTATCTAAGACTGCCATCTAAAATAGATCATTGCATCGACACTTTGTCTGAACATTGCCGTGAATATCTCAGCCTCATCTTCTCTATTGTTGGCTCTGTCATCATTAAGCAAATTTACAACTGTGGATCCTCCTCCTATCGTGAGTTGCTTGACTGGCCACCACCATTCACACTGACTGCATGTGACAGGATTGCAGAGACTACGTCTGATTCATTGGTTAGCTCTGTCGATCACTTGCAACTTTCGCTATTTGGTGATCAAGTTGTCCTACTTGGTAACTTCACCTCATTTTGAAGCACACCTGGTGCTTCGCTTGGCAGGCGCTCCTCTGTTCTCCGCTGAACAAAGAGGTATCCTCTGGCTTGATGATCAGGGTAACTTGGAGCATATGTTCGACAGTGATAATGCATCTTGTGCCGGGATGCAATTCTGCTGCTGTTGGTAAAGACGCAAATCACCTCACACAGCCCAGTGCGAAGTCACCAGATCTATCAAAATCTGTCCCGTTTCACAAGGTAAAAGTGTCACACACACAGAGGTTATGCGCAATGTAATAGTGGAACATTGTCTCTGGAAATAACGTCTGCATTTTGGTAATCAATCAATGTGTCTAGATTCTGTCGATTGGTAGCGATGAGTTGAAGTATGTTTCTCGAGCTGCATCATCCCCTCCCCAAACCGTGCAGACCCAGTCCAGCATCTGTGTCCTTTTCGACCCGATCATTTCGATCAGTAACGCTGCTGCTGAGTCCCTCTTGGTGGTTCTTTTAACATGGCCCATCTCGTAGACAATCTCCAGTTTGCCACATTCTCAGAGCTTCCTCCATTCGGTCTCCTTGCAGCAACACTGATCCAACAGCTGAGGCAAGGGACTCAGCAGGAGGTTTCTGTGTCAAAGTTTGATTTGACAACATGAGGCTAAGGGAGGAGAGTCACCAGGAGGCTTCCGTTTCAATGTTTGGTATGACTCCATGAGGCTGAGGGAGAGGAATCAGCGGGCTGTGATGAGGAAGTAGAGCTTGCAGATAAATATTGATATGCCAGGAGAATGGGAGAGAACCTGGCAAACAGAGTTTATTTTGGAAAATGAGTCCATTGTGGCCGGAAAATAAAAGGGCAGATTTCTATTTACATGAGAAGCAGATTCAAATGAGTCAATTATTATGCATCAGAGTGTCTTTCTGCACGTCCTTATAAATATGCAAATGGAATTCTGCATTTATTGCAGAAGGAATGGATGATAAAAGTAAATAAGTGTGGTTAGAATGACGTATGTTACACACTTGGAAAGTTGTGTCCAGTTTTGGTTTCCTTATATGAGGACGGATATTGTGGCACTGACGGCAGATCAGAGGAAGGTCACCAGGCTATTTTCTGGCATCAAAGGTCTGTCGTACGAAGAGCAGTTGAATAACATGGGATTCCTCTGGGTGGAATTCATAAGAATGGGACGGGAGGGGTGTATGTGATTAACTTTTATACAATGGAAAAGGAGAATGATAAGCTGAACGTTGGAAAGATGTTCCTTTTTGGACCATCTCGAACGTGTTGTCATAGATACAGAGTGAGAGAAGGAATATTCAAAACTGATTTGCGGAGAAACTATTGTTTTAGAGGTTAGTGAATCTGTGAACCGCACTTCCCAATGTGTCGTGGAGTCGGAATCGCACCACAGATTAAAGAAAGAAACAAGTATCCTTCTGATGAAAAGCAGGTTAAATGGCTTTCGGGATAAATTAGCCACGATCAGATTAAATGGTGCAGTGTACAGCAAGGGTTGAATTGCTTCCTGCCACTTTTAATTCCTACCTTTCTGTATTGTTCCATCCGAAATTTCTTCTGGGTTCTAGTCATCGTTGATTGTAAGGGTAGTGGGGGCCAGGGGTTTTGGTGAATGGCAGTGTCGGTCTGTTTGATGTATTGGACATAAGGCAGGCATGTGGAGATAAGATCATAATCAGGTCCTGCTGGCTGCCAGAGCAGGCCTGGAAACCAGATGGACTGCTCCCAGTCCCAAGACGTGTTGTTTCTTTGCCTGGTGTAATCGAAATCAAATGTTACGGTCATATATTCAATCCTTAATTAACGTGTTCATTTCATAATAAAATGGAAATTGACCAGTTAGATCTAAACTTAAATGTGTTCACCATGCTGTTACAAATTAGACATTAATTTCTGAAACTGAAGTTTGGAAACTGGGTAATGGGTTTGAAAAGGTTTTCAAATATTGCCTTGTCAATTCCAGTGGAATGTGGTAACATTTTAGGCAAAACTTTCTGACTATATTATGGAAGAATGTAAAGATTGGCAACGAATGGAAGGGAACTATGTAGTGGACATAAGTCAATTGTCATGAAAAGGTGTGTCAAAGTCAAAAATGTGTAAAATGAGGGAAAGCTTTGTGACATCTTGTGAAGAAGTAAACTTCCTTTCAGTGTATTAAACAGAATAAATAATGTCTGTGTGTAAGCAGTTTGAAAGTGCCCAATTTGACACAATGTATCAAAATACATTCAGTTGGCAGGCCCAAGCAGAGGTTTACCCAGGAGGCAGTTTAGATTCTTCTTCAGCACTTGTGGGGTGGTAGGGGGAGCTGCAGATAAAGCGCAAGTCGGGGGTAGAGTGATGAAGTGGGGGTATTTGAAGAAATTTCCAGTGTGTGACCTACTTGGTCAAGGGGAGGAATGAATTCAGACGGTAGCAAGGAGGAGTAGAAGAAGACGACGGGCAGGGAAGATAGTCGCAGGATTTGAAGGGATTTTTTTGATGTTGGAGATATCAATGTAGAGTCCTCTGGTCTGAGGGCTACCCAAGCGGAAACTAAGGTGTTGTTCCTTCAAATTACGCTGTGGCTCGTTTTGACAATGGAGGAGGCCAAGGATGGTCATGTCGGAAATGAAGTGGTTGGGCGAATTGAAATGCACGGTGACTGGGATGTCACGTCCGCTCCTTTGGGCTCGACTGACAATCTTGGTGAAACATTCCCTATGTTAAAATTTGGTCTCGCCGATGTAGATAAGACAATATCGTGACCACCTGATGCAGTAACGTAGTTTGATGCAGAGTACAGAGAGTGTTGCTGGAAAAGTGCAGCAGGACAGTCTGGTCCGAGGCGCTGGGGAAATGACGTTTTGGGCATAAGCCCTTCCTAAGGAAGACTTTTGGATGAAGGGTACATGCATAAATTGTCAATTCTACTGCTCTGCGGATACTGCCTGATCAGCTGTGCTTTCTAGCACCACACTCTCGACTCTGATCTCCAACATCTGCAGTCCTTACTTTCTCCTTGTTTGGAAGAGAGAATAGTGAACCTCTGTCTCACGTGGAAGGACTGTTTGGTGCCTTTGATGGGTGTGAGGGGTTGGTGTACTGGCAGGTGGTGCACTTTCTTCGTCTGCTGGGCTAGGTACATGGTTGTTAAGGGCGTTTAGTGGGAAGATTGGCGGAAACCAAGAATTGTCTAAAGGAACGGTCCTTGCAGAAGGTGGAGGGCGGTTGGGATGGGAAGATGTTTTTGTGGTCGTTCTCGTTGGAGGTGGCGGAAGTGTGTAAGGATGATGCATTGGATGCGGACCCAGGTTGTGTTACAAGTGAGGACAAGGGGGACTCTGTCTTATTGCATTATTGACGAGCTTGTTTAGAGCGGATGAATGGGGAATGAATGAAAGGGGGGAAACACATGGTGTTCTAAATAGGTGGACATCTGGGATGCTTGGGAGTGGCGTGTATCCTCATCCGAGCAGATCACTGCAAATCTGCAGAACAGACTCCCGACGTAAGTTTTCTACAAACCCACAGTCTTTCCCACAACTCTACCTGGAATGTGTCTTTGAGGCCACAATCAGATCATCCATGATCTTCCCGCATGGCAGAGTGGGTTCAGGTTAGCCAAGAACTTTCTCCTGATATTAGAATCTACTTCTCTGTTGCCCGTAGGGACTGAAAAATAGCGAAAGCATTCTCATGGCCACAAAGACTCTCCCCTGCTGAATTATGAAAACAACTTGGCAAGCACTTCTGGAAACTTCACAGTTTTACAGAAAGATCAGAGACTTAATACAAAGTGAAAGCCTCATTAAAACGACGTTAGAAATCAGATGATGACAAATGGATACCTTTAAAATGCAGATTCCTTTCAGTTATTCTTTTGAAGAAAATTCCGTTAGCAAGACCAGCATTTAATGCCCGTGTCTAATTTCAGAATATGGTTATGAACCCCAGTTTTCCTCGTGGTGCAGGGACACGAACAAATATATTTCAAAGGGAGGCACAAGATTCTGAACAAATGACAGTGACATGGCAATGGTGTAGATTCAGGTTAGGATGCTGTTTGACATGCTGTATTCTTCATCATGTGATGCGCACAGCGATACAAATAGTGAGACGGCATATTATGTTTGCAAAGCCTAATATCATAGAATCATATAGCATGCAAACAATCCCTTCACCCCAACAATTCTATTCCAGCCAGAAACCAACAAACATCATTAATCACCTTTACTGTAGATCTACAGCCTGCTATGTCCTGACATTTTAATTGGTTTGTCAGCTGCTTCTTAATTGTTCTGTTAATTTGTATTATTTGTCACCTGAGCTGTCAGTTGGTCTTTAATTCCAACCTACGCACGAAAAGCTTTCTGCAAATGTATCACACAACTGCGGAGACTGTGGTAAGCTCATCAGACCATTAAATATATCTGCATTGTTCAATGGTTATGAGAAAAATGAGTTTTCCTTTGAATTCCATTGTGATTTTAACGGAAGAAGACCAGCATTAATTGACCTTGAGAAGTCCCAGTCCAGCTGGTCCTGATAATCCACAGTGCTGCTGGGACAAAGTCCCAGCAATGCACCTTTGGTGTCAGTGATGCAAGGAGGCAGTATTACTGGTGATGGATGTGAAGCAAGCCACTGATTTCTCCTCGATAGCAGTTGTTGCATCCGCACTCATTCAGGGACCAGGAGGTCTTCCATCACACTCCCTGGCAGCTGCCAACTAGATAATGGATAGAAATTTGAGAGCTTTAGGAGATGAGTGACTCACCACAGAATGCTGAGTTTACTTGGCTCGTCCAGTTAAATGTCTGGTCAATAGTGACATACAGGATATTTGTCATTAGATATTGATTACACCACTGATTCAAGGAAAGGCTTTTGAATTCTGTCTTGTTTGATATACTTACTGCCTGACCAAACTACAGAAATATTTTTTGTTTGCTGCTTATCGCTAATCCTAAATGCTGTCCACATATTTTGGAATAGGACACAGACATCTGCAGTACTTGAGCATTGTGAAATGGTGCTGAAGGATGGATTTGGGTTCAATCGGGACACTGGTGTTTTCCTTCATTCTCAGTGCGGTCTGTCTTAAATACCAACATTCTATTTGGATGCACTTGGTCAAGTCACAAGAACATGGAACTTCATCAAGGGATCAATTAATAATTCATTAGGCCTTGCAGGCTGGGCGGAGTGGGGTTGAGAGGGGTGATGAATGCTGTGATGAATACATGACAGGACAACACTGGAGAACTTGCTCTTTGTCCAAGCAAATACCTGGGAAGTAGTTTATTACGCTTCAGAGAAATAACACGATCACAGCTGGAAGTCTATTATATTGAAGGGAAAGACGCATCCATGTTATTGCTGAAATTATCATAATGGTTGTGAACAGCTGGAATAATGTTGATATTATTGTTGGACAATACTTGAACTGAGCATGTGAATTATCCTGGGTGATCCCAGAGGTGGCTGGGCTGCCGGAGCTTGAGTAAGTATTGATAGTCCATGAGATGTTACTGATTTTTAATATAGCCAGTTACTGAGTACAGTCAAAGCAACAAGAAGGGAAGTACCATTGTTTATTGTTTCAAAATAAATCTGAATATATATCAGAACATATCGGTTCATACCATGAAAAAGAGGCCTATCGAGTCTGCACCACCAAGTGCATATCCAACGGATTTTAAAAATGTCTGTCAGGTTCAACCACCCTTCCAGAAAACGCATTCCAGAAACAAACCACCCTCTCTGTGGCAAATAGTTTCCACAAATGCTCTCAAGCTTCTTGCCTTTCTCTTGAACTCTGTGCTCATTTGTTTTTGGCCCTTCGACTAAGGGAAGCAGCTGCTGTGTGTTCATCCTCTCCATATTCTTATGATCTTGTAGACCTGCATCCTGAACAAATTTAACGCCCCTACATGGTTTGAGTACTCCCTTGTCTTTTTTCCTTCTGACGTGTAACATCTCACATTTATTCGTGTTAAATTTCAACATTGATGTCGTTAAGTCCTATCAGTTGGGAGCCACAAATAGCATTTTCAAATCGGAAATTCAAAGCTGAACACGGAAGCTGAATTGACGTTTTACATTCTGCCTATCTGCATGTTTTATTCATAAAGCTTGTAAATAATTTAGGATGGTCTGGTGATTTGCACCTTGCACTACAACATTTGTATTTCATGTAGCACTGAAGTATGTTCTTTGTAACATTCATGGCAATAGTTAGAGCTGAAGACCATTT
The DNA here is from genome assembly GCF_004010195.1 of Chiloscyllium plagiosum. Lineage (NCBI taxonomy): Eukaryota > Metazoa > Chordata > Chondrichthyes > Orectolobiformes > Hemiscylliidae > Chiloscyllium > Chiloscyllium plagiosum. The sequence continues at coordinate 79,863,104 of NC_057717.1, read as the reverse complement.
TTTCTCTGCAGGATGGACACAGACTCATTCATGGTTTGACAGAGCATGTGTGATGAGGATAGAGATTCAATTAAATTCTACATTAAGGACAAATACAGATAGTCCCACTGGACTCCGTGGAAAGACTGTCAGTGTTAACCTGGACAGATTATGAATAATGAGAGACCCTCCCAGGGACATCATGTGGACACTGATGCGTCCCCTCTGTGACACCCTGTAGATAATGTTCTATTCTCCCTTTAAAATCCTAGAATGATGCCGCATCCCCTATGGGATACACTGTGGATACTGCTGCATGAATTCTTGGACACCCTGTAGATATCACTCCATTCTTCTCTGAAAAAATGGAGTTTCTACTGTATCTGCTCCGCGACACCTATAGGTTCTGTGGTCTCCTCTCTATGATACCCTGTAGATACTGCTGCATCCTTTCTGCAGACCAAATGTAGATACTGTTGCATCGTCGCTGCAACGCCATGTAGATATTGCTGTTATACCTTCTGGGACATCCTACACATACTCTTGCATCCTCTCTGCGGCACCCTGCAAATACTTTTCCAACCTTTCTGTGGGTCCCTTTACATTCTGTGAATGCTCTCTGAATCACCTTGTTTGTACTGCTACATCGTTTCTGGGACACCCTGTAGGCATTGTTGCATACTCTCTAGGATATCCCGTAGAAACCGTGGCATCCCTTCTTGGACACCCTGCAGAAATTGCTGCTTTGTCTCTGCGACACCCTGCAGATACAAATGCATTCTCTCTGAGACATCATTTGGATACTGCTGCATCCAATCAGGGATTCCCTGCAGATACTGCTGCATCCTCTCTGGGGCATCTTGTAGGGACTGTTGCGTCCTCTATGGATCTCCGATAGATACCACTGCATTCTCGCTGGGGTACACTGTCGATACTGCTTCATCCCCTCGAGGACACGCTGTTGATACTGCTCTATCAACTCTGATCACCCTGTAGGTCCTTCTGCATTCCCATTGGGACATCCTGTAGATACCCTGCATGCCCTCTTTGACAAACTGTAAATACGACTTTCCTCTGTGATACACTGTAGATAATGCTGCATCAATCTCTGGGACACCCAGTAGATAGTGTGGAATTTGCTCTGGGTCACCCTGTAGATAACGCTGCATCATATGTGGGACACCCAGTAATTGCCTTAGAATCCCTGCAAAGTGGAAGGATGGCACTCGGCGCATCCGATGCACTCTGACTCCCTTAATAACATCCTACCCAGTCTCACCCTATTTCTATAACCGTGCATTTCCAGTGGGTAGTCCATCTAGAAAACGCAATATTGAACTGTGGGAGGGTACTGGAATACCCGAATATAACCTAAGCAGACACGGAAAGAATGCACAAATTCCACATAGTCGCTCGAGGGTGGAATCGAACGTTGGCCCCTAGCAATCTGAGGGTACAATGCCAGCCAGCATGACTCCCCATTGACACATTCCCAGTGGATTTCCTGTCGATACTGATGTAAGGTCCAGTCACCCCAGAACATTCTGATCTTTTTCAAGGATTCCCTAATATAATCGACCCACTCCCCAGCCCAGCCAGTAAATATTGAAACACTGCCGGGATTCGCACAAATTATTAACATACTCGCGAATGAATTCTTATACATATCGGCATAGACTCCTGGCATTTCCTGGTAACTTTGGCGATACTCGACAGGGACATCTTTGAAACATTGAGCACCTACCCAAAAACACACTATAAATGCTGGCCTTCTACCACTCATTCATGCTGTAAGTGTGGATTTATCTCATCTGTCAACCCTGTGAATTTTAACGCACTTGCTTTGGATTCTGTACAGATACATATCTCGCAACCCTGCACTTCTGGGTTCAATTCCAGCCTCGGCTGACTGTGTTTGGAATTTGCACATTTTCACCGTATCTACTCGTGTTTCCTCAAACACTCCAGAGATATAGATTGTACGTGCATTAACCATGGAACATGCCGGATTTTACGTTCGAGATGTGGCATGCTTCTCAACGCGTTGGGATGAATTTGATAGGTTGAATGGTCTGTTGCCACAGTGGAGGAATTCTATGATACTGCTTTTCTGTCAAGGATCCATTAAAATGCTTACACATTGTGCAGTAGTTCCCTGTAAATGCTGATCCATTGCCTAGTGACGCTATCTTAATCCTGGCAGGCTAGCTGGGCACCCACTGTCAGTAATAATGCACTCCCATGGGCTCCAAGAAAATACTGTCACCGTCCCTCCAGGTACCCCGTAAATTCTGACTCGATTTTGCAAACTCCCTGTAGCCCTCTGTAAGGGAGGATTAATTCCCCAGTAATCCCCTTGGATACTGAAGCAATTTCAGGTGGTCACCCTGTAAATAGGACTGTCTTCATGTTTAAACTTTGGAGTGCTGCATATAGTTTCTGGGGAAACACATTGAATAATGTCACAGTTATTGAGAACTCGCTTTACAAACTGGTTCATTCCTCATGACACCCTGGAAACTCTCTGACATTTCCTGTAAATATGAACAGTCTCTCCATTGACTCTAAATCCTAACTGTACCCTTAGCCATAGCTTTAAATCGTGATGTGCTCAGTGGGAAACTAACTGTGATATCTCTCTGTGTATGTCTGACACACTGACACACTAATTCCAATGTGAACATGGACACACTTACTGGGAGACTTACTGCGATCTCTCTCTGTATGTTTCTTGCACACTGACGCACTAATCCCAGACTCAAGTAAACATTGACATTACTCTATGTGAATGATGACACACTCGAGGTGGTCTGCTGTTAAATACCGTGAGACATCCAGTTAAAACTATCACCTTCCCTGGCAGACCCTCTAAAAGTATTGACGAACAACCTGGAGAATGCCTATAAGTGCTGACGAACTGAATTCGGACACAAATCACATGCTGACTCGCTCCCTCTGGGAACAGCCCCTTTAAACATAATCGTTCCTCACTGTATTCCCTGTAAATATTAACACACACATCGCTTGGAGTCACTATAGGTACTGAAATGCTGTTATGAATAAGAATCACATCAGATGCAAAATTTTAACTCTGTTTCTCCGCCCTCAAACTGCTGACAGATTGGTGAGACTAATACAGTACTTTCTGTTTTATTTCAAAGGTGGCTTGAATTTCGGCGCTACAAAGTCATGATTTAACTATACAAGACACTGGTAAGTCGGCACCTGGAGCATTTCTTGCCGTTTTGGTCACCGAGTTACAGGAAGGATGTGGAAGCTTCGAAAAGGGTTCCGAGGAGATTAACTTGGATGGAACCTGGAACGGAAAGAAGGACTGATGAGGAAAGGCAGAGGGAATTAAGTATGTTATTTGTTGGAGAATCTGAGAGGGGTCTTGATCGAGACATATATGATAATCAGAGGGCTACATGGGCCGGAAAGCGAGAGCGTTTTTCATCGGATGGTGAAGGCTAACACGAGGGCACATAGCTTTAATTTGAGGGGTGATAGATTTAGTACAGATATTATGGGAAATGTCTTCGCTCAGAGCGTAGTAGGGGCATGGAACGGCCTGCCTGCAATAGTAATAGACTCGCAGAAATTAAGGGTTTTTAATTGGCATTGAACATACATGTGAATAATAATGGAATGCTATAGGTTAGGTGGGCATCAGATTGTTTTCACAAGTCAGCGCAACACTGATGGTCGAAGGGTCTGCACTGCGCTGTAATGTTCTATGTTGTAAATTCTATGATGGGGAGAGTTAAGAGAGCGACAGAGAGAAGACGGTAAGCAGAGTTAGAGAGAGGATGTAGTTGGTAGAGAGTGAGAATGGGAGCGATGTCGATAAAGATTATGAGAATGATCCAGAGTGAGAGTGGGACGGATGCTGAGCCAGGGAGTGGGAAGAAGGTAGAGAGAGCGTGAAGGATAGAGAAAGGAAGAGGTTCCAGAAAGTTAGAGAGGGACGGTATAGAGAGAGTGTGGGAGTTGGGAGGGAATGAGACACAGAGAGGGAATGGGTCAGCGGTGGAGGGATACTGAGACAGAGCAAGAGAGAGAGGAATGGCGATAGGGAGCGAGAGTGGGAGGGGAATAGAGAGAGAGTCTGGAAGAGATGTTGGAGAGAAAGAAAGAGATTAGGAGGCAGGTAGACAGCGAAAGAGTGGGAATGAGCTGGAGGTAGAGGGTGATAAAAAGTGGGATGGAGTTAGTGAGTGACAGGGTCAGAATTGAAAGTGAGAGAGAGAGAGACAGCGTGAGGGGTGTCG
>NC_057717.1:79831695-79854021 GCF_004010195.1 Chiloscyllium plagiosum | reverse complement strand
ACCGGGGGGGGGGGGAGAGAGAGAAAGAGAGAGACAGAGGTAGTGGGAGAGAGAGATTCAGAGAGAGGCAGAGCGGGGGTGTCAGAAATGGAGAACAAGGAAGTGAGATACAGTCAGATAGAGGGAGGGAAGACAGAGAGAATTATACAGAGGGAGAGTTTGGGATAGTGGGTCGGACAGAGGTGGCGAGAGAGTCAGACAGAGGGAGGGAAATAGAGAGAGAGAGTAAGACAGGGAGATGGAGGGAGAGAGAGTCAGAAAGAGGGAGAGAGGGAGAGAGCCAGAATTGCACACAATATTCCAACAGTGGCCGAACCGTTGCTGTGGTTCTGTTCGCTGAGCTGGGAATTTGTGTTGCAGACGTTTCGCCCCCTATCTAGGTGACATCCTCAGTGCTTGGGAGCCTCCTGTGAAGCGCTTCTGCGATCTTTCCTCCGGCATTTGTAGTGGTTTGAATCTGTCGTTTCCAGTTGTCAGTTCCAGCTGTCCGTTGCAGTGGCCGGTATATTAGGTCCAGATCGATTTGCTTATTGATTGAATTAAAACCACAACAACGAGCACCCGAGCTACAAATCTTCTCACAAACCTTGAGTGGCCTAACCAATGTCCTGTTCAGCCGCAACATGACCTCCCAACTCCTGTACGCAATACTCTGACAAATAAAGGAAAGCATATCAAACGCCTTCTTCACTCTCCGATCTACCTGCGACTCTACTTTCAAGGAGCTATGAAACTGCACTCCAAGGTCTCTTTCTTTTAGTAACATTCCTTAGGACCTTACTATTAAGTGTATAAGTCCTGCTAAGATTTCTTTACCAAAATGCAGCATCTCGCAATTATCTGCATTAAACTCCATCTGCCACTTCTCAGCTCATTGGCCCATTCGGTCAAGATCCTGTTGTAATCTGAGGTAACCCTCTTCGCTGTCCACTACACCTCCAGTTTTGGTGTCATCTGCAAACTTACAAACTGTATCTCTTATGCTCGCATCCAAATCATTTATGTAAACGACAGAAAGTAGAGGTCCCAGCACCCGTCCTTGTGGCACTCCACTGGTCATAGGCCTCCAGTCTGAAAAGCAACCCTCCACCACCACCCTCTGTCTTCTACCTTTGAGCCAGTTCTGTATCCAAATGGCTAGTTCTCCTTGTATTCCATGAGATCTAACCTTGCTAATCAGCATCCAATGGGAAACCTTGTCAAACGCCTTGTTGAAGTCCACATAGATCACATCTACTGCTCTGCTCTCATCAATCTTCTTTGTTACTTGATCAGAAAACTCAATCAAGTTTGTGAGACATGATTTCCCACGCACAAAGCATGTTGATTATCCCGAATCAGTCCTTGCCTTTCCAAACACATGTACATCCTGTCCCTCAGGATTCCCTCCAACAACTTGCCCACCATCGAGGTCAGTCTCAATGGTCTATAGTTCCTTGGCTTGTCTTTACCACCCTTCTTAAACAGTGGCACCACTTTTGCCAACCTCCAGTCTTCTGGCACCTCACCTGTGACTATCGATGATACAAATATCTCAGCAAGAGGCCCAGCAATCACTTCTCTCGCTTCCCACAGAGTTCTCGGGTACACCTGATCAGGTCTTGGGGCTTTATCCACATTTAACCGTTTCAAGACATCCAGCACTTCCTCCACTGTAATCTGGATATTTTGCAAGATGTCACCATCATTTTCCTACAGTCTATATCTTTTATATCCTTTTCCACAGTAAATACTGATGCAAAATATTCATTTTGTATCTCGCCCATTTTCTGTGCCTCCACAGAAATGCGGCCTTGCTGATCTTTGAGGGACCCTATTCTCTACCGAGTTACCCTTTTGTCCTTAGTATATTTGTAAAACCACTTTGGATTTTCCTTAATTCGATTTGCCAAAGCTATCTCATGTCCCCGTTTTGTCCTCCAAATTTCCCTCTTAAGTATACCCCTACTTTCTTTATACTCTTCTCAGCATTCACTCGATCTATCCTGTCTGTACCTGACATATTCTTCCTTCTTTTTCTTAACCAAACCCTCAATTTCCTTAGTCATCCCGAATTCCCTATAGTTACCAGCCTTCCCTTTCACCCTGACAGGAATATACTTTCTCTGGATTCTTGTTATCTCATTTCTGTAGGCATCCCATTTTCCAGCCGTCCCTTTACCTGTGAACATTTGCCTCCAATCAGCTTTTGAAAGTTCATGCCTAATATCGTCAAAATTGGCCTTTCTCCAATTTAGAACTTCAACTTTTAGATCTGGTCTATCCTTTTCCATCACTATTTAAAACGAATATAATTATGGTCACTGGCCCCAAAGTGTTCCCCCACTGACACCTCAGTCACCTTCCCTGCCTTATTTCCCAAGCGTCAGTCAGATGGATTCAGAGATAGATTGCCAGATAGAGGGAGAAGAAGGGAGAGAGTGTCATACAAAGGGATAGGGAGAGAGAGAGAGTCAGACAGAGGGAGAGACAGAGACAGAGACAGTCACACAGAGGGAGAGGGAAGTTAGCTCTCCTCATTTGTTCTGGTCTGGCTGTGACTCCAGACTCCAGTAACGTGTCAATTCTTCAGGATATCATGAGCAAACATTTTTTGTCTGTCCTCATGGTAGAATAAACCAATCTAAACCTAGAATCTGCAGTAAAACAGGAGAACGGCACCTTTGTCCTCGACCAAGAGCAAGAAAATTTCAGATTTTTTTCTCTTATTTTTCCCTTGAGAGAAGAGGGTGTCTCCATCTGGGTCAGCATTTTATTTCCAAGCCCTCAGTGCACTCAGGAATGTGAAGGTGAGCTGCCACATTTAACCACTGCTGTTTATCTGATGTCTGGTACTGCAGTTAGGGAGGGAACGGCAGAATTTCGATTCAGCGATTTCAGTCAAAACAGAGATATATTTCCATGTCAGGCTGCTGAATATTTGAAAGGTAAACTTGAAGGGGGTGATGGCCCCATGTATCTGCTGCCCTTTTCATTCGAGTTCGAAATGTCGGGGAATGGCAAGGCACTATCTTGGGAGCACCATACTATTACTGCATGGCATCCTATAGATAGCACTGAGTAAAGGTTGTTTCAGGATGTGGTGCCAATCAAGCGAGCTGCTTTCTCCTCGATTGTGTCAGGCATCTTGAGTGCTATTGGAGGTGTACACATCCAAGCAAATGGGCAACATTCCATCATACTCCTGTTCTGTGCCTTTTAGAAGGTAAGCAGGCATTGGAGCTCAGGTGGTAATTTATTTGATTCAGAATTCCTTATCTCTGAGCTATTTTGCAGCCAGTGTACTTATATGGCTTCTACAGCTTGGTTTCTGGACAACAGTATCCCTAGTCAGACATTCAATGATTGTTACAAATACCAAGGGGCAGCAGTTAGGTTGCATGTTATTGGATATGGTCATTGCCTGGCATCTCTGTGGCGCACATATTATTTGCCACTTTTCATCACCAGCCTGGATATTATTTAGGCGAAAGTGAGGGCTGCAGATGCTGGGGAACAGAGTCAAGATTCGAGTGGTGCTGAAAAAATTACAGCAGGTCAGGCAGGATCCCAGGAGCACGAAAATCGACGTTTCGGGTAAAGGTCCTTCATCAGGAATGAAACAGGGAGCCTCCGGGTATGGCTGGTGAGAAGTTAGCTAAGAGTACAATAGGTGGATAGAGGTGGAGATGAAGTTGATCGATCGGAGAGGAGGGTGGAGCGGATCAGTGGGAAGGGGGATTGGCATGTGGGACAGGTCATGATTATTGTCCTGAGCTGGAAGCTTGGATTTGGGTTAAGGTGGGGAGAGGGGAAAAGAGGAAACTGGTGAAATCCATATTGATGTGTTAGGGTTGAAGTGTTCCGAGACAGAAGTTGAGGCGTTCTTCCTCCAGGCGTTGGGCAGTTAGCGAGTGGTGGTGGAGGAGGCCCAGGACCTGCGTAACTTCGGCAGAGTGGGAGTGAACGTTAAAATGTTCGGCCACTGGGCAGGGGGGGCGGGGTTGATCGGTGCTGGTGTCCCAGTTCCTTAATGCCCTCTGCATGATGGTATCCAGTCTCCCCAGTGTAAAGGAGACCCCATCGGGAGCAATGGATACAATAAATGGCATTTGTGGATGTGCACGTGAAACTTTGTTGGTTGTTGAAGGCTCCTTTGGGGCCTTCGATGGAACTGAGGGGGAAGGTGTTAGCGCAGGTTTTGCAGTTCCTGTGATGGCAGGTGAAAGTGCCAGGAGAGGAGGGTTGGTTGCTGGTGGGCGTGGACCTGACCAGGTACTCACAGAGGGAGCAGTCTTTGCAGAAAATGGATCGGGGTGAGGAGAGAAAGGACAGAACCCCCCGGTCCTCACGCTCCACTGTTCCAGCCACTGCATAAATCATATCACCCGCCGACATTTTAACCATCTACAAACGGACTCCACCATCAGGGATATATTTCCCTCATTACACACCTATCTGCTTTCCGCAAAGACCGTTCCCTCCGGGACTACCTGGTCAGGTCCAAGACCCCAACAAACCACATTCCCTCCTTGCACCTTCCCCTGCCACAGCAGGACTTGCAAAACCTGCGCTAACACCTCCCCCTCACCTCCATTCAAGGCCCCAAAGGAGCCTTCCACATCCATGGAATTTTGACCTGGAAACCCACAAATGTCTTTTATTGTGTCCGCTGCTCCCAATGCTGTCTTCTTTTCATTGTGGAGATTGGACGCCTTCTCACAGAGCGCTTTATCAAACATCTCCGCAACGCCCGCAACAATGAGCCCTAGCCTCCAGGGAACGAACATTTCAATGCCCAGTTCCGACTCTGCCAAGAACATATAGGCCCTGGACCTCCTCCACATCCACTCTTTTACCACCCAACACCTGGAGTAAGAACGCCTCATCTTCCATCTTAGAACATTTCAACCCCAGGGCATCAATGTGGACATCACCAATTTCTTGTTTTCTCCTCCACTTCCTTACCCCAGTTGCAACCAACCAGTTCGGAATCATCCTCATAACCTGTCCTACCTGACAATCTTCCTTCCCATCTATCTGCTCCACCCTCCTCTCCGAACTATCATTTTCATCACCACCTCCACCTATCTTTCGCACTCTTAGCTACCTTCTCCCGAGTCCTACCTCCCTCCCATTTATCATACCACCACGGAGGCTCCCTGTCCACATTCCTCATTGAGGGCTTTTGCCCGAAACGTCTATTTTCCTGCTCCACGGATGCTGCCTGACCTCCTGTGCTTTTCCAGCAACACTCTAATTCGGATATTATTTAGGTCTTGTTGCATTTGACATGCGTCTGCTTAAGGATCTGAAGAGTCACGAATGGTGCTGAACATTGCATAAGCAAAGGTAAACATTTTCACTTTTAAATTATCATGGAAGAAAAATCATTGACAAAACAACTAAAATTGGTTGGGCCTGGGAAATTACATTTGTGCATTAGGGTTCTTGTGATACAGTGGTAGTGTCTCTACATTCTGTCCTGGAAGTACAACGAGCATTAAAAATACAGCACAATACAGGCCTTTCCGCCCTCGATACTCTGCCAAACCTTCATCTTTGTCTAAGATCAAATCAGCCCACGTACCCTTCATTTTTTTGTCAATCATGTGTGTATCCAAGGGTCGCTTAAATATTCCTAAAGCATCTTACTCTGCTACCACTGCTGACAGTGCATTTCATGCACCCAACACTCTCTGTGCAAATAATCTACCCCTGACATTCCCCTTAAACTTTCCTCCAAATTACACTCCCTCGCTGTAACAATTTCTGTGCTGAGAAAACGTCTCTCACTTCCTAACCTATCGATGCCTTTCATTAACTTGAACACCTCCATCAAGTAATCGCTTGTCCTTCTTCACTCCAATAAGAAAAGCCCTTTTTTCATCAAACTTTCTTCATAAGACGTGCCCTCCAGTCCATTCATCATCCTGATAAATCTTACCTGCAGCCTCTCTCTCGGTCCCACATCCTTCCTATAATGAAATAAAGGGAGTTTCTGAAGAAGGGCTTATGCCCGAAACGTCGATTCTCCTGTTCCTTGGATGCCGCCTGACCTGCTGTGCTTTTCCAGCAACAAAGTTTCAGCTATAATGAACTAAACACTATATGTCAAGTGTGTTCTAACCAGCGCTTTATGGAGCTGCAGCACAATGTCGCGGCTCTTAAACTCAAATTCCGTTATTTAATGAAAGCCAACAAAGCATACGCCTTCTTAACCACCCTGGCTGTACCAACCTTGACAGCACCCTTGAGGCACCTACTGTATTGAAGTCGTACCTGCAGCAGTTATGCTCCATAACATTTGTGAGCATGTTGATTAAATCCTTACCCAGAGCAGCTCCTGCGGAGATGGCCTGGAGCTGAGATTGACGTCCAAAAACCACAACCAGCTTCTGATACGCATCGTCCTCCATACCTTGGGGTGCACAAGAGTGAGAACATATCTGTAAAAAATACATAATTGATAAAGTGCTTCACACGATGAATATTAATTAAAAATACACATCCAATCGCAGGCTGAGTCTTGAAGTTATCGCCAACTCAAACAGTCACAGAGTTTCTCTCTGCACAGATGACCTGATGGTGAGACATGCTGAGTATATTCAGTCGTTACTGTGTTTTTGATTTCCCATAACATTGTGTCACATTTTCAGAAGGGATGGATTATTTCAAATGAAGATGATGTGAAATGCAACCACATTCTTAGTGACTAATTGACTACATGTAACCATCCAAGAGGAATAAAGAAACAGAATAAACAGGAGCAGGAGAAGGCTCGACAGTCCCTCAAATTAGCTCAGGCATTCAATTAAAACGTGGTTAATTATCCAGCTCAGCCTCACCACACCCTTGGTGAGAAGGTTTCTCTTCATCTCAGTCCTGAATGACCCACACTCTATTCGAAAACTGTGATCCCGACTTACAAAAACACGAACATCACGAACATCCTTCTTGTGTGTTGCCTGTTACGTGTTTGTAGGCACTGCGGTTCCCTTCCCGTCATTCTTCTGAACTCCAGTGAATATCATCTGAACTAATCTCATCTCTCTTCATACCTCATTCCTGCCATCCCAAGAATCAGTCTGATAAACCTTTGTTACATGCCCTCTGCAGCCAGAACATCCTTCCCGAGATAAAGGGGATCGACGCTGCACATAATACTCTAGGGTGGTCTCAATAATGCACTGTACAATTGCAGCAAGGCATCCGTGCTACTGTACCTGAACCCTCTCACTGTGAAGGCCAACATACCGTTTCCAAGAAACTGGCTTCCTGTTTTTGGGATCAAAGTCGATAAAATCACGTATATCTGCATCACAACACATCCGCCATGCATTTCTCCAATGTAGAGAGCCACTATAAAAGCTGACACAATCTCCGGGGTCACAGATAAACATCCCATGAATGCACTAAGTGCTGCAATACATACTTGGGACGATCCAGGAATGCAAACAGACTTCTTGTGGAGACACAACAATTAGGACATTGCAACTCAACACACCCAATAAATACTGATAAATTGCCAACAATTCCTATAAATACTAATCCATTCCCAGAGAATCCCGGTAAATACGCTTCTCACCCAGAGGACGCTCAACACGCAGTGGAACCCTCCCTCTGACTGTCTGAGTCAGAACAAACTGCCTATAAATTCCATCCGATAATAAAACAGTTGCTCGTGATCTTCCTGACTCATGTAAGCATGGAAACACTCACTGAGAGACTAACTAGTCTCTCTGTAGATTTCTGTTACACCCTGACACGCTACAACTGCTAAACCCATTTTAACAGTGACACACTAACTATGAATCTGCCTGTGGATGTCTGTCACACACTGACACACTATATCCTGCAGAACCATGTCAACAAGGACACACTCACGTGGAGACTCACTGCGGCCTCTCTGTGGATGTCTGTTGCACATTTATATACGAACGACCCGTGACAATAGAAACATAGATAAGACAATGTGCAAATGATGACACACACCAGACATTATCCTGTCCAATACTGGCGGATTTTTCATTCAAATTCAAATCGTCCCAATGGACTCCGTGGAAAGATTGCCAGTGTTAACCTTGACAGGCTATGATTAATGAGAGACCCACCCAGGGACACATGTGGACACTGATGCGTCCCCTCTGTGATACCCTGTAGATAATGCTCTATCCTCCATTTGAAATCCTCGAGATGCTGCTGCATTCCCCATCGGATGCCTTGTAGATACTGCTGCGTGAAGTCTTGGGCACCCTGTAGATATTACTAGATCTGTCTCTCACAAAATGTAGATTCTACTGCATCTACTCTGGGACACGCTGTAAGTACTGCGATCTCGTTTCTGTGATGCCCAGTAGACACTGCCTTCTGCAGACAAAATGTGGATACTGTTGCATCCTCGCTGCAATGTCCTGTAGATATTGCTGTATCCCCTCCTGGACACCCTACAGATTCTCCTGCATCCTCTCTGGGACATCATGTTCACACTGCAGCATTCCTTCTGCGACATCCTGCAGATACTACTCCAACCTTTCTGTGGGTCCCTGTACACACTGCTGCATCCCCTCTGAGGCACCCTGTTTATACTGTTGCATCGTCTCTGGGGCATTCTGAAGATATTGTTGCATCCTATCTGTGATACCCTGTAGAACCTGTGGCATTGTCTCTGGGGGACCCTGCATATGCTGCTATATTCTCTCTGAGACACCCTGTAGATACTGCTGCAGTCTTTCTGAGGCACCCTGCAGATACAAATGCATCCTCTCTATTTGGATCCTGCTGCATGCAATCTGAGACTCAATGCTGCATTGAACAGACATCTGAATGGGCAGATGCATAGGCAGGATTTAGAGGGGTATGGGCCAAATGGGACTGGATTAAATTTCAATATCTGAACGGCATGGACGAGTTTGACCAAAGTATCTGTTTCTGATGTATACTTCATTTTGTCTCTCTCACGCACTCAGCAGTATGGGTAATTCAAACAGAATTGTGGGGTATTAACTGTAAACCCTATCAAGATCGAGGCTCTCTCACTCTCCACACAAACTGGATCCCATCAAAGCCGGGGCAGATGAGGCAGCAAATGTGGATGTTGTGTTATTTTTAACTTTGCTGTCCTCAGTCCAGTGCGAGCATTTTCACATTTAGGCAATAACTGTGACAATAAGATTAAGAGAAGCAGGAAATAGTCAGACTGACAATATGGAGAAAGTGAGGACTGCAGATGCTGGAGATCAGAGCTGAAAAATGTGTTACTGGAAAAGCGCAGGCAGGTCAGGCAGCATCCAAGGAGCAGGAGAATCGACGTTTCGGGCATAAGCCCTTCTTCAGACAATATCCCAGACTAATGCACAGAAACCGAACAAAGATTATCCCACCTCACGATTGATTATATCTCCCGAAATAAATCGGTCACTAAAGACTATCGTTCAGTAATGAACGTTCCAACCCTGACAACATCCTTAGAAATCTTCTCTGAACCCATTCAAGTTTCGCAGCATCTTTCCAATAGGAAGGAGAGCACAATAGCACGCAATATTCCAAAACAGGCCTAAACAACGTCCAGGACAGCCGCAAAATGACCTCGCAACTGCTTTTGTCAATACTCTGGTCGAGAAAAGAATCCATACTAAACGCCTTCTTCACTGTCCTATCTACCTGTGATTTTACTCTGAAAGAGTTATGAACCCAGCAAAACAGGGTCCTTTTGTTCAGCAACACTCCCAACGAACTTAGTATTAAGTATATAAGTCCAGTGAAGATTTGCTTTCGCATTTATCTCCCATTTATCTAAATTCTTTAAATATTTGTACACATTATCCATCTGTTCCTGCTGTCCCTACTCTTTATTTTTGTGCCATTCAAATATATATTCCCTTTTAACATTTCTTCTCTCAAAATGCCTCCACTCACTGTGTGTTCGAAAGAAGAGACATTCTGTTCAAAATATTAACTTTAACTCTTCGCATTCTGTCACGCAGGAAATAGAACAGTACAGCACTGGAATAAACCCTTTGGCCCGTCATGATTTTGCTGTTCATGATGACATTCTAAACCAATCCCATCTTCTTGAACATGATCAATATCCCTCTGTGCCTTGCCTTCTCATGTATGTGTCCGAATGCATCTTAAATGTTGTTGTCCTTTCAGCATTTCCCAACTCCCAGGAGTTGTATTCTCGCAAACTTCCATTTTCTGCATTAGAAATCTGTCTTACGTAACTCTTCTAAAATTTCACAGGAGTTGCTAGAAAATCACCGCGAGCCAGCAGAATCTGTGAAGACAAATGAGAGGTAATGCATCGGGTCCGCTTACCCTTTTTCAGAACATTACTGAGGGACGAATGAGCTTTTCTAGTAACTACTGTGTTTGTATGTTTTTGTTTCTGACGAGCAATATGTACGGTCCTTTTGGTTTTCATTTCTTTTAAATTTTCCCCCTTTTACCTACAACCTACGACTCCTCGGCTTTATCATTTCTCCCTTTGGAAAAAGGTCCGCCTATCCACTCTAATCATGCGTCTTGGGACTCTCCAGAGCCACAGGCTATCTTTTTAGAACAATCCAAGATTGTCCAAAATCTCCTAATCCACTCGAGTGAGGGAATATCTTTAACCTCTTTCACCAACTCCAAAGCCTCCTCATCCGTCTTACAATGTGGCAATCAAAACTAAACACGACACTACAAAAGTGGTCTCATTCGAGTTTTATTTCCATTCCCTAATAAAATATGTTAAGCATGCCATACACATTTTTTTTATCACTTTATGCAATTATGTTGCCATTTTCATTGTCCTATGAGAGGACAACACCTGAAGACCCCTCTGTATATCAATACTGCTAATTATGCTTCTATTTACTGCACACATACCTCTTGCAATTGGCCTCACAAGTTCATCACCTCACACTTACCTGAATAAAAATCGACGTGCAAATTCTCTGCACAACTTTCCAAATGATCGGTATTGTCCCTTAATACTTTGTCCTAAACCCCAATTCACGGTTGATGACATGTAATATTTCTTGGAGTCCATATTAATCATTCAGTTTTCTTTCTTATATCTATTCACAGTGTTCCTGGACAGGGCAGGGCGGCCTTCGACAGCATCAGCCCTTGCTGTTCCACTTCGTCATAATATACATTTCCATAGCAACTGTTCCCAGGGTCATTACTTACTTGCCATTTTCCCTTTACAATATCATTCAGGTAATCAGACCTGCCGTCCTTTGGTTCTGTTGCTTTCCGAATGATTTGTCCATTCCAAAAGTGGATGACGGCACTGGCCATCAGCCTGTAAGGAACAAGGATCGAAAACAATTGACATCGTAGTTTAATGATCATGTTGAGTCTTCAAATTAATTCAGCTGCGATCAATTCTTCCACTGTGGCCCCCTTTAATATCCACAAGAGTGCATGATTTGCATGTAATGATTACCTGGTAGGGTCTGGCCCATTGCAGTCCCACATCTTCCGGTAATGTGTTTGGAATATTGCGTGCTATTGTGCTCTCCTTCCTATCGGAAAGATGCTGTGAAACTTGAAAGGGTTCAGAGAAGATTTCCAAGGATGTTGTCATGGTTGGAGCTTTTCAGCTATAGGGAGAGGATTTATAGGCTGTTACTGTTTTCCCTGGAGCGTCAGAGGCTGAGGGGTGTCCTTTTTGAGGTTCAAAAATCATGAGGTCATGGATAGTGTTATAAGACGACGTCATTTCCCTGGAATGCGGGAGTCCAGAAATAGAGGTCTTTGGTTTAGGATGAGCCGGCAAATGTACAAAAGAGACCTAAGAGGCAACCTTTTCATGCAGAGGGTGCTACGTATATGGAAAATGCTTCCAGAAGAAGTGGTGGAGGTTGGTGCATTTGCAACAGTTAAAAGGCATCTGGATGTATGTATGAATAGGAAGGGTCTGGAGCGATATGCGATGGATGCTGGCAAGTGGAACTAGGTTAGGTTGGGATATCTGTTTCTGCATGGAAAAGTTGGGCAGAAGACTCTGTTTCTGTGATGTGCATCTCTATGACTCCATGACACTATGAGAGACGACATAGTGTACATTTATCGAAACATATTTGAACTTTAGCTTCATTACTACAGGGAATTAGAACACACTCATGGAAAAGACGTTGCCCCTTGATAAAGCTCTGGTTCGGTCACAGTTAAACACTGTATCCGAATGTGGTCACCACAGTCCTGCTCAGGAAGGGGATGGGGCAATTGAGATTGTGGAGTACAGATTTACTAGAGTGGCTCATTGACAAATAAAATGTAGTACCTGGTTTGATTCGGAACCAAATTGCTATTTTCTTTGAAGAAAACATTTTGAATGTATTTTGATAGAGCTGTACAAGTGCATAACCGTTCAAGATATAGCAGACAATAAGAAAAAAACTATTTATTCAATAAATGATGTAACATCAGATCAGATTTAAGGTTTGGAACATAGCAAGTTGAATGTGGTTTTGATGGAGCTGCGCAGGATTACAACAGATCGACATTTTGCAGAGAATAAAATTAAAGAACAGTATCCAGTGGGTGATTGGACAAGTATGAAGATCAGACTTGTCGCTTTGAAAAAAGTGGGAGATGAACAAATGTTTTGTTGACTGTATTGACTGGAAAAATACAAAACATGCTACATATTAGGGTGGTGCAAGTGCAGATGAACACTGGTTGACCAATGCAGTTATATCAGACTTGAGGGAAATATACGTGTAAGGTTTTGGGCGCAGATGGTGCATGAGCATATGACATTGTGCTACAGAGATCTAACTTCGATTTATGGGCCAAGGGGCCTCTTTCTTTGTCATAATGCATCTTTAGTCTACTTGCTTGACATCTTCTGGTCGCTTGTCTCCAGTGATTACATTATCATTTTGGTTAATCTGCTCTATTCTCCAACTCAGACCAATACATTCTGCCCTTCCACAGCACGGGTTATATTCCGTCGGTTATGTTAGATTCTAGGGGAGTTCCCAGATAGGGTATGCAAAACTGTACGCATAATTGGCCTAACCAGGATTATGAATATCTCGAAACATGCAGAGTCACACCTAAAGTAAAAATACTTTCTGACTGATTGAGGAAATAAAATAGTTTCCTTCTACAGCCATCAGGGCATTGATATCCACATGCTGATTAAAGGAGTGACTGTACGAATTCTGTTTGAATCTGCCAATCCTTCCCATCTACAATAGTTGTTTGGAGGAAAATAAGTCAATCACTTACAGAAGAGTCACACATTTCGCTTGGTTCTCTTTGTTGTGACAGAGGAAGAAAGCACAAGCACCCTCTCACACATTACCCCATGAAACATTCTTGCTTGCTCTTTGATATGTAGCAGTAACCCCAGCCTTCTGCCCCGATGCACATTCCCCACCCTCAACCTCTAGCCCTAATATAAAACAATGACTATTCTCCGATAAACCAGCAGGTCATTGCCCTTCTTTATCGGCTCCTGCATTACCCACCGTCACTCAGAGACATCCATCAGCGTTCATTCTCTGGCGGGAATTTTAATCGTGTGTTAAATTAGAGCCCAGCTCCTCCATTCCAATTTCTTGGAAGATCAACCCCTGCCCTTCGGTCATCCAGCCCTGCCCCTTCTCTCAGGCCAACTGTGATCTGGCACATGCACACTCTTTCCTGTTTGTCTGATCTCCAGGGGTGAGAGTGATGTTCAGCCTGAGGTGGAAAAGGAATGCGTCAAGCCGCTCTGCTCGATAGTTCACAGATATCTCGTAGACCCAGAACACAAGCTCCACTAAAATTGGCTTTATAATCAGCTGGAACAACGGTAATACCAAACATGGGTTGACACCATCAGTTTCCCAATGTAAAAATGACAGGCATTTCTCAGAAAAGGGCCACCGGACACGAAATACTAACTCTGATTTCACTTCACAGATGCTGCTAGACCTGCTCAGCTTTAGCAGAATGTTCTGTTTTTGTGAATAAATGCAGTGGTTGTACCTTGACAGAATGACAATGACATCCACCAACAGGTCTTCAGCAGGGTGAGAGCATTAATGCGACTGTGATCCCGGGGAGGAGTGTCGTAGAACACAGGGACAACAACTTTCCACATTACCAAACTAATTATCACCAAAGGAAACATTAGTTCCACCTCCCGCCATGCCATGCTG
The DNA here is from genome assembly GCF_004010195.1 of Chiloscyllium plagiosum. Taxonomy (NCBI): domain Eukaryota; kingdom Metazoa; phylum Chordata; class Chondrichthyes; order Orectolobiformes; family Hemiscylliidae; genus Chiloscyllium; species Chiloscyllium plagiosum. The sequence continues at coordinate 79,839,892 of NC_057717.1, read as the reverse complement.
CCCCGTGATAGAATTTATGGCCCTCTGAAGGTAAAGATGAAACAATCTGAGCAGGAACACTCAGAGACACTGACGCTCTGAGTGGAAACCAAAACCATTCGCAGAGTGAGAGCCGGGATTTGAGCAAACTATCTGTAACCTGTGCTGGAAGCTGGAGAATGGACTCTGTAGAAGCAGTACAAAACATTTGAATTTCTAATTGGAACAGACCATGTGAATGCATGGATGGGTTTCAGAAAATGTTAGGTTTGGTTTTTAATAGAGATGCAAAATGTAAAGATTCGAGCATTTTACAGCCCTTGGTCATTCTAATATCTCGAGACCAACATCGCCCTTTCCCTGGTTTAATACTGGAGTTTTACTATTTATTCACTTTTGGGATGTAGTTCTCGCTGGCTGCTCAGCATTTAATACGTATCCATTATTACTGTGAGAATGTGGTGGTGAGCGACGTTGTTAAACTTTGTGCTGCTTTTGAACCACAACGCTCTGAGGGAGGGAATTCCAGGATTTCAATCCAGCAACTTTGAAGGAACTGCGATATATTTCTAAGTCAGTTTGGAGAGACGCTCGGAGGGGAATTGCAGGCGTGATGTTCTCATGCAGCGTCTGCTCTTGACATGTCACTTCTGGATGGAGGTGATCGTGGTTTACGAAGGTGCTGCCTGAGGATCTTTGGTCAATTTCTGCAAAGTATTGTTGTTTTTTTCATTATTGGATGATGACATTAAATACGATTAGCACCTTGAATTTGAAGTACTTTTTAACAAAAAAATATTATTCTGAAAATGGGAAGCAGTTTGAGGGCGGCACGGTGGCACAGTGGTTAGCACTGCTGCCTCACAGCGCCAGAGAGCTGGGTTCAATTCCCGCCTCAGGCGACTGAATGTGTGGAGTTTGCACGTTCTCCCCGTGTCTGCGTGGGTTTCCTCCGGGTGCTCCGGTTTCCTCCCACCATCCAAAGATGTGCAGGGTCAGGTGAATATTAAATTGCTTGTAGTGTTAGGTAAGGGGTAAATGTAGGGGTATGGGTCGGTTTCGCTTCGGCGGGTCGGTGTGGACTTGTTGGGCCGAAGGGCCTGTTCCCACACTTTAATCTAATCTAATCTAATCAATTCAGGAAATATATCAAGTTATTGAGATCCTGGCGTTTTGTTAATTTTGAGAAGGCTCCCTGCTGCTAAAACGGAAAGGTAGATTTTAAATCTTTTGTCAATGAATAGAGTAACACTGGTGAAAAGAATGCAATACTGAATTTGCAGAACAGCATGTGCTTAAGTCGGGTGAGCTTTGCTCAGAATAAATGCGACTGAATGCAGATTATATGGCCACTGCTTAAACCAACCACTACCAAGTATCAGGAGAAGTGAGGATTGCAGATTATAGAGATGAGAATGGAAAAGAGTGGTGTTGCAACAGCACAGCATGTCAGGCAGCATTGGAGGAGCCGAATAATCGATATTGCTGGCACAAGCCTTGAAGGGCTTGAGCTGAACTGCTCTGCTTTTCCAGTACCACACATTTCGACTGCGAAATATTAGCCAATGCTAAATGTCAATCGAGACTGGGAGTGATAAGGTTGATGTGCAATGGCCAAAGACAATGTGTAACGAGTGGCAAAAAAAATGACAGCGAACAGGCTAGCAACGTTCTGGTAGTGCAGGGAAGTGTTCATTCGGAAGCTGTCTTACCTACAACAATGAACATTGATTTGTCCCTTTCCCATAGTGAATGACCTTTCATGTATCACTATTTTTTTCTTTGATTTCTCGTTTAAAACGGTGGGTCTTTGCGTTTAGGTTTTGATGAATAGCCTGTTTCCCCACTGTCGAGGCTCTAAGATTATGGTTTTGTGAAATACGTTTGAAAGTTCCTAGATAAGTTGTAGGAATGCATCTTGCTGTTCAGTCAAAATACTGCCACTGTCCACCAATGGCGAAAATAGTAAATGTTGACAACATACAGTGTATTCGTGCAATTGAGAGACAGTGTATGCCTGCATAATAGTGAGAGATTTTGCATGTGTGTGTGAGAGAGGCATGCATGCTGGAGACACGTGCATAGATGCATTAAAGAGATTATGTGTACTTGTGTGAGTAAGCGTGCATCAGCACGAGAGAAACAGTTTGTATGTGCATGAGAAGAGGTATGTGCCCATGGGCGACAGACAGGTGGAGATGGGGTGATTGTGTGCAAACACGCATGTGAGACAGAGAGCATACAAACACGAGTGGGGGAGAGAAGTTATGTGTGGGCATGTGTGTGTGTGAAAGAGAGCGTGTCTGTGCGCACATGCGTGCATGACAGAAAGACAAAAGAAGGTATGTCTGCATGCACGCACGAGAGAGCTTGCGCATGTGCAAGAGGGAACATATGCATGCTTACCTGAGAGAGAGTGCATATGCACGCGAGAGAGTGTGTGTGTGCGCATACATGAGAAATAGTGTGCGTGCCTGTGAGAGAGGCAAAGTATGTGTGAGAGCGAGCACCTGCACGTGCATTAGGTAGAGTGTGAGCGTGTGCAAGAGAGTGAGTGAGTGCGCATGCAAGAAGAAGAGTGTGTTCATGTCGAAGAGAGTGCGTGGGCAGGAAAAAGAGTATGGACATGTGAGAGAGCGCATGTGCATTTGACAGGACGTCTGCGAGTGCACAAGAGGGGGCATATGTGTGCATGAGAGGAAGAGCGTGTGTATGAGAGAGTGTGTGTGCTTATGCGAGAGAGAGGGAGTGCATACGCAAGAGAGGAAGGGCATCGGCCAGAATGTGTTGCCTGGAGTGTCTACTTGCGCACCAGACAGAGAATGTGAGTTCATGCATGAGACAAAATGAGTTTGTGTGTACAAAAAGAGAGTATGTTTGCGTGTGTGCGCGAGAGAATATGTACTGATCATGACGGTGTATGTGAAATAATTCGAGTGTGCACTTGCCTGTAAGAGTGACGGTCTTGTATTGTCAGTGACTGCGCATGTCACTGTGCGAATGCCTGCATGCTCGTGTGTGAAAGTGTGCGTATGTAGGGCTGAATGTGATGTGCGAAGGTGTGTTGTGTGCAGTGAGGGTGAAGAGTGAATGAGAATCAGGGATTGCTTATATGTTTTAGGATCATTGCTCGTTCAAGGACATCCACACAGTTTTAAAAATATAGTCACATAATGGAGTCACTGTGAGAGGCGATTTCGGTACAAACAATTGAGATGTGCATGACCCGAGAGTCTAAGGGGAATAGAGCCATAGGAGTAGGGTAAAACATGCTTCTCTGTAATAAAAGATGAGACATCTGCTGCTACGGATTGATAAGACCACTCACATTGACAGAGTAGAAAAACAAGTCCTTGATTGATAAGACCACTCACATTGGCAGAATAGAAAAACAAGTCCTTGATTGATAGGACCACTAACTCAGACAGAGAAGAATAATTCCTTGACTGATAAGACTACAGGGTAGAAAAAAACAACTCGGGAGACATCTGCTGCAGACTTTGTGATAAGGATGCAGAATGGAAAAATACCGAACGGTTTAGAATGTGAACCTCGTGACTCTTTAGAGCCACAGAGGGGAGGGACTTGTCCTGTATTTTATCAGAAAACATTGTTAGCCTTGGCGCGCTTTTCTCAGAAGGGTGCCCAACTCTGCAGACTTGCTAATAAAACTTTGTTTTCCTGAATTTGTCTAGAGCGATTATTAAGAAGCGATTTTCGTTTCTAACAGTCACACACTTGACACTTCAACAGTGCACTCAGATGGACACACACAGAACAAACTGGCATGGTTACTCTCTCGATCGCTTTATGTCTCTCTCACGCATGCATACACTCACAGAGACATTGTACCTCTCTCTCATATATACACACAGACATACACACACTCAGACATTTAAGTGACGATCGTGAGCTCAGAACCTCAATGACTCTCCCCAGACACTCACTGACTCTCCCATCTCAATGTCCCCTCCGCCAAAAGCAGTGTGAAGTGCCAATATTATTCCCAGTCCTGTGTTGGAGGCAGTTTCAATGGACGCGAGGGGTTGAGGGCAGGGACATGGAGAGGGGACATGTGCGCGTTTGAGGTGCAGACAAATAATCTATGTTTTGCATTCCTAAACTCTATCAATATGTGCAAGAAGGGTAAAGAAAATAAAAGACTTAAAGTTAACATAGAAATGGCTATATGCAGATCAGGGCAGGGAAGGACAGATGACAGATGGAGAGACAGAGAGTTATGTTTTGAGAACCACAGGATCAGCAAAAAGATCCTGATAGATCCTCAACAAATAGCCCCCTCTCTTCCCAGTGGGATGTCAAAAGTGAGACTCTAAGATGCTAGTTTGGGCCAATGCTTATTATTTTCAAATTGCACCGACATACATAACAAAGCTACAAATAGATGACACAGAACGATTAATGAAAACTTTTGCCGCCTTAAAACTAACATCACAATGTCCAGGACGATCCGATAAGGCTTCAGTTCTGGTAATTCCTACCTCAGTCGGAAGGAATTTCCAATACAGCTCCTTTCCTTGGCATTACTATTTCAAAAAAAAAGAAGGCTCCCCAAGAAATATATCGATAGACTTTGCAAGGAGTCGGCGACTCCAGGGGTGGAGTCAACAAACATCACATTCAGAATAAATCTGCACAAGAAATTGGCAAATTCATCCTCAAACTACGTTCTCTATCGATATTGAGAGAGTGGTCGAGCAGGAGGCTGGAAGAACATAACAAGCCAGCGAGCATCAGTGCGTGGAACCCTTCATCAGGATTGGAGGTGGGTGTGGGGGAGCTGCAGATAAAGCGGGAGGTGGGCGAAACGTGGTAAAGTGGAGATAGGTACAAACAGGTAGAGGGTACAACCTGGTTGGTCAATGGGAGGAACGAATTTGATTGGTGGCAGGGAGAGTGGCATGGAGATTTAGGGTCTGGGAAGTGAGTCGAGGATGGAGTTATTCTGCGTGGGAACACTACCACCCTATGGGCTATAGGGTTCCCACGCAGAAGCTAAGGTGTTGTTTCTCCGGTAGGCGTTATGGTTTATTTTGGCAATGGAGGAGGCAAAGTATGGTTATGTCGCAAAGGGAGTGGGAAGGGGAATTAAATCAGGTGGTGACTGGAAAGGCCAGCCTGCTACTGCTGGTTTTATTGGTCACCCCGATATAGAGGAGATCACATTGGGAGCACCTGATCAGTAAACTAGACTGGGATAGCGGCTAGCGAACCTCTGTCTCACCAGTTTGGGGCCCTGTAAGGAGGCGAGGGTTGTGGTGTACTGACAGGTTTTGCATTTTCACTGTTTGAAGGGGAAGGTACCTGAAAGTCCGGTGCCGGGTGGCAAGTGCAGCGTGAACCATGAACTGTCAGAGGGAACGGTCCTAGCAGAAGGCTTAGAGTGGTGGGGAAGGGAAGATGTTCTTGGTGGTATGATCTATTTGGATATAGCGGAACTGTTTGAGGGTGACGCGTTGTGGGCGGCACGGTGGCACGGTGGTTAGTGCTGCCTCACAGCGCCTGAGACCCGGGTTCAATTCCGAGTTGTGTATGTTTGTATATGTATGTGTGTGCGCTTATTCATGTTTCTAGACTCTAATTAATTGCTGTTTTTGGATATGTTTGTATTTCAAAGTTGCTGTGATGCATTACAGTACACTTGAGTTGGATGGCTGGCATCTTGCTGTGTCATTTTCTTTAAACATGCTCTTGCTCCCACTTTCAACTAATCTTTTCTCTTTTTTATCCTGAGGAACTTTTATTTGGAAAGATGCAATAGGAGGAACCAAAATGTTCGGGACCAAGAAAGCCTTGGACAGCAACAGTCTGCAGTGGGGAGGGCGATGCTGAGGCTTGAGGCTTGTTTGCACACGCTGCATACTGTGAGGGCCCACATGGGTGATGTGTTCATTTACCCGAAGTTTAATCTCCTCTGGGGAACCCCGAGATTTAGGGGCCACTGGTTAACTGACTCCTGTTGGATTGTGGCCCTGTCATTTAAAAACAGATTTGAAACCTTGGCTTAATGTAACCGGGGACAAATAAGACGCAGTTTGGCCATTTCAATTCAATTCACTAAGCATCTGGGAGGATTTCTCTCTCTCTCTCTCTCTCTCTCTCTCTCTCTCTGTAGCCCTGCTGTTGAAACTTGTCTAGCCTTCTTTTGCTAATTTATCAAACAAACAAAACCATCCCACACAAAGCTATGTGAGTCGTGGTTATTGGACGTTGATGTGATGGATATTATTGTCAGTAAAAGGTAGGTTTTTTTATTCAAAAAGGTAAAAACAGACGCAAGATGCAGACAAAGAGAGAGAGAGAGTTGGGGGCGAAGAAGGGAATGATAGAGAGATAAGATGCGTCATTTTCGCTGTGCTGGGAAAGGGAGACAGGATTTGGGTAAGGGATGAGAACAGGTGTCTCCAATGTCTCATTACTGCCCAGCTCCAATCACTTCCTTCCAGAAAGTGTCATTCGCAAAACTGAATCCTGGGGTAGAACAAGGAATTTTTAATCAGGAATTCTAAAGAAATTCATCATCTCTTGGTGGATTGAAAGTGCGATTTGAATATATTCTGGTGAAGGAAAGGAGCCACTCTGTGGGATCTCCCTGTACATCAATGGCCTATAGCATTGCAGGAACAGAGACGGCTGAGAAGGGGTGTCGCTGTTTATAAAATGGAATGTTATGAAATATAAAAGCTGCAGTGTTTTAAAATAGAAAAGATTATCATGTACAAGATTACATCAGAGATAGAGAGAATAAGATTAGTAATGGAGAACAGTGTGGAAGTGATAAAGTGGGAAGTGTTTTGCATTTGTCAAACAGCACGGTCTTTCTCGTCCTGGAGACAGAATTGAACTCTTAACCCGCGTCAGTGAAGGCACAACAGGCCTGCCACTTGCGGGATCTTTCTCTACTACAAATGACCTGTTCCGTGCCCTAGATTGCCGTGTGAAAATGGAATTTCCAGTGGCTTTGATCTTATTCTCTTCATCTCTCGCTCTGTCCATTCCCTTCTCTCCATCTCCATCGCCTTCCACTGTATGCGTTTCCCTGAATTCTTCTGTGCATGGTCTGAGTCTTTCTCCCTGCCTCTTTCCTTCTGTCTCCTTACCTCTATCCAACATCATTGTTGTGTCCGAGTCTTCCTCCTGACCTCCTCAAACTTTTCAGACTGTTCGATGCAACAGGTCAGGTTTACAAAATGATGGGAGTGACAACGTTTCAGAGTCAGATGTCTACGTTGGAGATAATGTTGGGACTGAGATGGGGAGAGAAAGGTAGAGACAGGGAGAGCATGGAAAGGCATCGACTGGAGAGGGATTGCAGGGCTGGAGCAGTGAGGGACTGTGTGATCTGGGGCCGTGAACAGACACAAAGTCTGATGGTTGGCGAATGGGTGGTCTCCAGTAATCAGTCATTGAACATTGAAATTGAGGGGGAAATATTTCCCAGCCCGTGATGTAAAGATGCCAGGTTGGGATAAGAGAATGAGACCGCCGTGAACACACAAAGAGATGTGCAGCATCTGAAACTTTGCAACCTCTGGATTCCAACTGCGTGTTTAAGATATGTTCCTACTACACACGCAGTGGGACAGCATGTGGGATCTTGCTGTATGGTGGTTCCTTCATTACCACTTTAGTACTTCCTGCGGGATTGTGTGGGTAGTGGGCGGGCGGGGGGGGGGCATGGAGGATGGGTACGTTAGGTGTCTTGAGTCTGTGTGAGTCTTTCTGAATCATTGGATGGTTATATCAGTTATTTTCGACAAGACCAGGAAGTAGTGAGGTTTAACTGCAAGGCTCAGTCGCCACTTGAATGCAGCTCATTGAAGAGGGGAGGATGAGGTGAAAGGATAGAAGAGGGCTGAATTTCCCTCTCTCGGTATCCAGCCCTTATGGGGGTTGGAAGCATTTGCTGGTGACTCAGGGAAAGCGTTTTCATATTGCAGCCTGTTGGATCTTGCTGTGCACGAACAGCCTGAACCCCGTTTATTTGCAGTAGCAGTGAGCCACATTTGCCAAACGTAGGTGGGTTTGGGGAGTTGAGGGGGACGTATGGTTATGAATGTGGATAGTGAAATTACAGGCTTCTTTACAGTGCCAGTCAGTGTGGGATGGTTGGATCCTGCTGTGCAAAATTGCAATGTCAGCCTGTCCCGGTGTGTGTGTGTCAGTGAGTGTGATGCGGTGTTTGTGTAAGTGTGTC
>NC_057717.1:79813277-79831606 GCF_004010195.1 Chiloscyllium plagiosum | reverse complement strand
GGGGCAGTTCTGGATGCGGTATAGTTGGGTGCGGAGACTTCTAGCAGGGCATAGCATGGATCGCTCTGCCTGTCTGCAGTGTCTGTGCTCTGTTTTCAGTTGGTCTGATATTGGGTGGGGTGTATCATTCCTCCTAGCCCACTTTAGTTTCCTGTCTGTCTCATCTCTCCTCTGTTTATCTCCCAGGGAGTTTCATTGTGTCTCTTTTTGTCTGTCCTTCTTTCGCTACCTGGGATGTTTCTATGTCCCTTGCTGTCTTCGCCTGTGTGTTTTTCTCTCCTTCTCTTTCCCTGGTTTCACACTCTGCCTCTCCTTCGTTGTCTCTGAAACTCTGTTTGTTTTTGTCGTTCTATTCCTGTCCTTCTGTTTCCTTTCCCAGGATCTTTCTCCTTCCTTGGCTCTCTCTGTCATTTCCTGAAGAAGTGCTTATGCCCGAAACGTCGATTCGCCTGTTCCTTGGATGCTGCCTGACCTGCTGCGCTTTTCCAGCAACACATTTTAGCTCTGATCTCCAGCATCTGCAGTCCTCAATTTTCTCTCTCTGTGCCTATCTATCTACCTCTGACCCTGGTCTCGCTCCCTTTCTCTACCCTCTCATTATTTGTCCGCCTGTCTCTTTCCCTGCACTCTCTCTTCCTCTCTGACTGTCTACCTCCTGCCACCGTCTCTCCCTCTGTCTGTCTCTATCTCTCACCCTTCTTCTCTAATTGGATTCAATGTCATGAGCTGCTTCACTTGTCATTAACAGTGGTCAGTCTCTGCACATATTCTTTGTGGTCCTAAACCCATCGTGTTTTGGGGGAATGATGGTGGAGGTGAGTGGGTGTGCAATTGCACAAGGAGGAGGCATAGAGGGTACTTTGATACACACATGATATTTGGGGGACGCCCAATATTTGGAGAATAAAATACACGGGGGAGTCTGCAAAACCCCTGAAATGGTGGAGAGAGACTGAATATTTGCCAGGTGGGAATTCTGGACAAGAATATAATTGGGGAGGGAGGGGTACAAAATTATGGGGAGATTAAACTTGATGGGGGTTATATAAAGCCTCTTTCGCAGTGAGGGGAGGTGCATGCGAGCTGGGATCTTGCTATACTTTGTAGCAGTCACTCAAACGTTTCGTGAATTCCTACACGTGCTCACGATGTTGCCCACCGTAACGGGGTGTGAGCTGGCGAGATGGGTGATAATAAAGGAACGATAAGGGGCGGTTTGGGGACGCGGGTGCAAAGCTGCACAAGATAAGGGGCAATTGGATGGATGTCAATTTTCAGGGGGAGAAATATTTCGTCAGAGTGGCAAAATAGGGGGAAGGTTATAGGCGTCAGCGAACATAAAATCTGGGAATGACACAAAAATATGTGTGCAGATAAATGAGGAGAGGAGAGTCATTAAGTCCAGGCAGGTACAAAGCAAAGGGAAGAAAAATGGTGTGTCACAAAATAAGGGCAGTTTGGATTGCAGGGAGGGACAGTCTGTCCTGGTAAGAGGATTCTCCAATGGTTTAGACTAGAGAAGCTGGGATTGTTTTCTACACAGCAGAGACGTTAATCGTGACTTGATTGAGTCTACAAAAGTATGATGGATACAGATGAGGTAGGTGGAAGGTGGAGATTTATAGGAAAAGTGAACCCAGGGTTGGAGGCGATGGAATAAATGTTCAATGTCGAAACGCCTGTCAAACTTATTGATCCAGTAGGATGCTGGGACTCACGAACCACATGGCAACAATTCCTTCCGTGGCTCACTTGTCAGATCCATGCTACCCACCAACCCACACCTCCATCCATAAGTGTAAAACTCACGTCCATAACGCCATTCTCCCCTCTGCTCAAACTCCCAAAGGATCCACCCACATCTGACAGAAATTTAAATTTGCTTCCACGCACGTCATGTACTGCATCCGTTGCACCCGATGTGGTCTTCACTGCATTGAGGAGACAGGATGCCAACTTATGCATTGTTTCAGAGAACATCACTAGGACACCCATACTAACCAACACAATCACCCTGCGGCTGAACAGGTTAACTCCCCTTCCACTCCGCCAAGGACATACTGGTCCTTGGCCTTCTCCATCGCTGAACCCTAACCACCCAACGCCGGTGGAAGAATGTCTCATATTCTGCCTTGTGTCCCTCCAACCACATGGGATCAAAGTGGATTTCACCAGTTTTCGCCTTTACTCTTCCCCCCCACCAATTCAGTCCCAACTTTCCGACTCAGCGCCGCTCTCTTGAACAGCCCTACCTGCCCATCGTCCTTCCGACCTCCCTGCTACGCTCTCCTCCCTGACATATCACCATCACCCCCCAATTTCATGCTGCATTCCCAGCTTCATTCTCCCTAGACCGACCCTCCCGCCAACTATCTATTAGTCCCCTTGGCACAAAAGCCTCATTCCTGATGAAGGGCTGATGCACGAAAAGTTGATTCTCCTGCTCCTAGGATGCTGCTTGACCAGTTGTGCTTTTCCAGCACCACACTCTTCAATTCAATAACCAGGAGGCAGAGATTGAAGTTGAGGGATAGAATTTTTAAATACGTGTGAAAAATATTTTTCACTCAGTGGATGTTGAGAATGTTGAACTCACTGTATGTGAGGGTGGTAGAGGCAGAACTAGTTAAATAGATGTGAGCTTGAAATGCCAACACATGCAAAACCATGGCTAAGATATGGAAAATGGCATGAAAATGTGCAAGTCGTTGTTATTGAGCAGAGTGAACGGAAGTCACTGAAATATCTTTATCTGAGCTGTGCATCTTTATTACACTGTGACTCCAATGTTTAATTTAGAACTGAATTGGCCTCCTCTGGGCTTCCTCTACCACCTCCTTGGACTGTTCCCCTAACTGCCTCTGGGCTCCCCATCTCCTTCCTCTTCACATTCCTAATTATAACCTGAACCCCTGCCTGAAACTTTCACCATTTCCAGAGGCGGAGGCCACCCTGACCGACAACGACAGCATACTCAATACCAACTTGAACTGTCCAGTTCAACATAAGGATTGGAGCATTCAAACTGCCTATTGGCTAGACGATGTTGATAGGCGGATACTCCGACGAATTCTAGCGGACCAACCCACTCTCGGCATTGCGCGACCGTGTTCAAGGTGGATCAGATGATGAACTGACTCCAAGCAAGACTCACACTGCTTGGGATGCCATGAGAATCTGTAAAGATTTGGAGTTACTGGTGTTGGTCAGTAGTAGACAAAGTTAGAAATAACACAACATCAGGATATAGTCCAACAGATTTATTTGGAAATACTAGCATTCAATGCATTGTTTCTTCAGATGATAACTTTGCATGTTATCTTAATCTTCTGAGGAATGGGAAGGAACCAAACGGCGCCGAACCAAGTGCGGGTGCACGGCGTGGTGCAGCACCTTACCAGCGAGCATGCGCGGTGACCAGAGATGGAGACATACCATCCAGACAGTCAAAATCGATTGTTCATTGCTGATGGAGCAAGGTTTATTTAATATTCACAATCAGAGCGACAGTATGCAGGGTTTATTGGATTAGCATTCTGTAACGTACTGTATTAATCTCCCATAAGTAATGGATGTACTGTAAGGTAGGTCTGACTGCGGGTTTGGAGACAAATGAAAGCATTCTGACATCAGCAGAAACGGGAAAGTGATCACCCAATTCTCTCTGGATGATCAGATGATATGTACCTCGGAGACAATGGAGATCCCAGTGAAATCAGACAGTGTGTGACCCCGGGGGATGGAGATCCCACTGAGATTAATCAGTGTGTGACCCTTGGGAATGGAGGCCCCACTGAGATGAGTCAGTGTATGACCGGAGGATGATGGAGATTTCAATGTGATTAGTCAGTGTGTGAACAGGGGTTGGTGAGGAAATGGAAATCCCACTGAGAGCAGTCAGTGTGTGACCGGAAGGAGGATGGCGATCCCAGTGTGATCAGACAGTGTGTGACCCGGGTGGAGTGGGGGGAGGATGGAGATCTCAATGAGATCGGACAGTGTGTGCCCCGTGGTGGGGGGGAGGTGTGGGGAGTGGAGATTCCAGTAAGAGCAGATAGTGTGTGCCGCAGGGGAGTGGACATCCCAGTGAAATCAGACTGTGAGTGACCTGGGGCGGATGGAGATCAATGTAAGATCAGACAATGTGTGACCGGGGGATGGAGATCCAAGTGAGATAAGAGAGTGTGTGACCTGGGGGGAATGGAGATCCCACTGACATCAGACAGATTGTGACCCGAGGGAATGGGGATCCCAGTGAGTTCAGACAGTGTATTATCCGGGGATGTGGAGATCCCAGTAATATCAGACCGTTTCTGACCCGGGAAGGATGCAGGTTGTGTCCCCAGGGAAGTTGGATATGCCAGCGAGATCAGAAAGCTTCTGACTCCATGGAGGATGGACATGCCACTGCGATCAGACTTTGTGTGACTTCAGTTAGGATGGAGATCCCAGAGAGATCAGGAAGTGTGTTGCCCCAGGGAGAATGGAGATCCCGGTTGCATCAAAAAATGTGGGACCACAGGGAGATTGGAGATGTCAGTGAGACTGAGACAGAGCTCAGGCAATGCACACATTTGGATTACATAGCCTGTGCGGAAGTACGATAAGGAATGCACTGGTTCATATTCACTACGTTTGTATTTCGTTTCTCTTTGCATCTAGTATTCTGACATCCTGTCCTCTTATCTTCATTGTATGGGTGTTGGTAGCACAACTGAACGGTGAGAGGAGTGCAAGTTCATATCATGACAGATTATAGTTGAGCGCAGTTTTTCTGTGCTCATTGATCAACACGTCTTTTTTTATTATCAGGTTTCATGTTATGGAACGGTTTTGAGTCCAATCTACTTAGCAGGATAGAAGTGCCACATAATATGATGGTGTCTCAAAACGGAAGACAAAACTTTGTCTCAACTTGCCAGTTTTGAAATGTGAGGGAAAAGGACTGTGCAGGATTGACTGGCAACGTAATGTAGTCATTTTCAGTGCCCAGCGTGATGCCTGAGAATGTATCCAATGTTTATTTTTATTTATTCTATAGTAGATGTTCCATGTAACTGAATGGTGTGTTCAGCAACTTCGAAGACAGTTAAAACTCCCCCACTTTTCAGTCCCTCTGACTATCTCTGAAGAATATTCTGTGTCAGGAATGAGTCGGGTTTTACCTTGCAGTGTATGCTAATGAATATTCTCAGTGCTGATACTAGTTTGGTGGGGGACGATCTATAAAAGGATTTAACGAGGCATCGGTTAGTGTCACAGATGTGGATATGCTGGCAGGGTGATTTTGACAGTAAACTATTAATCCAGAGTCCCCAGAAAATTTTGTGGGTATCTGAGTTGGAATCCTGCAATGGTTGTTTGTGATGATTGAGTTCAATAAAAATCCGGGTTTTAGATTCTTAATGGTGGTCATGAAACATGATCGTTTGTCAGAAAAAAATCATCAGGTTGCCTTCTTAGCACGCTTGTGGATGACACTGAGATTGGTGGAGTCGCAGATAGTGAAGGAGACTGTCAGAAAATGCAGCAGAATATAGATAGATTGGAGAGGTGGGCAGAGAAATGAAAGCCGGAGTTCAATCCAGAAAAATGCAAGGTGGTGCATTTTTGAAGATCCAAATCAAGCGTGAATTATGTAGTAAATGGAAAAAGAACTCCTCGGAAAAGTTGATGTACAGAGAGATCTGGGTGTTCAGGTTCATTGAAGGTGGCAACGCAGGTCCGGAGAGTGGCCAAGAAGACATGCAACATGCTTTCCTTCATCGGACAGGGTATTGAGTACAAGAGTTAAGAACATAAGACCGTAAAACATAAAAGTGGAAATAAGGTCATTCGCCCCATCCACTGCATCCGGCAATTCAATCGTGGCCGATTGGCATTTCAAAGCCACTTACCCGCAATCTCCCTGTCTGCCTTAATTCTTTGCAAGATGGAAAATGTATTAATCTCTGCCTTGAAGACATTCAAATTCCCGGTGTCCACTGTGCTGCGTGGCTATGAATTCCACTGACCCCACACCAGCCTCCCCCCCCCCAACTGTCTGGCTGAAGAAATGTCTCCTCAGTTCTATGTTAAATTGACGCCCTCTAATTCTAAAGCTGTGCCAACAGGTCCTAGTATCCCCGCCTGAAGGAAACAAATTCCCAGCGTCCACCATTTCGAAGCCACGAGTTGGTAGATCATGTTACAGTTGTATAAGGCTTTGCTACAGCCACATTTGGAATACCGTGTACATTTCTAATCACCACATTACCAAAAGAATGTGTCAGGGAAGAGAGGGTGCAGAGAAGGTTCACCAGGGTATTGCCTGTTATGAAGATCCTGGCTTTGAGGGGAGGTTGAGAAAATTAGCAGGTTGAGGTGGGGAGCATAATTGAGGGATAAATTCATGGAATGTGTGGACAGGGTGGATAACAAAAAATGTTTTTCTTCCCAGCGTGGAGGACTGAATTTCTACGTGTCACAAGTTTAAAGTGGGTGGGGACAAGTTTTTGGGAGATATGGGGGAAAGTTCTTCACACAGAGGGTGGCGGCTGCCTGGAATGCATTACCAGCGGAGGTGGTAGAGACAAGAACGATAGCGTCATTTATGCATTTATATACGTCAGCTAGATGAATGGGTAGGCAGCAAAGAGATACAGATCCTCAGAAAATAGGCGGTAGGTTTCGATAGAGGGTCTGTGTCAGTGTAGGGTTGGATGGCCGAAGGGTCAGATCCTGTGCTGTAACTTGCTTGTTTTTTGTTCTATGTTCACTAATGCACTTCAGGGAAGGTAGTGACCGCCCCTTCCATGTTTAGTCAACACGTGACTCTGGGCCCACAGCCGCGTGGCTGACCCTTAACTGCCTTCTAGGTAATTAGCGATGGGCAATAAATGTTGGTGAAGACAATAATATCCACATTCTGTGAATTAATACCAAAGAAAATAAACGGTTCTGGAGATATCATCGTACATTTCAATCACCACAAACAACCATGGTCTTAAGGGAAAGGAGGAATGCTGCTTTGGTTGACAAGGCGATGATCTCCTCACTGCAGTATTCTCGCTATCCCCATTCTTTTGATACAGAAACCGGGAGAACCTTCCACCAGCATTGCTGAAGGATTCACAAACGGCTGTAACGTTATATTTTTGCCTTAAAATTGGCCCCTGAACCCCAGCATGAACCTGCAGCTCAGAGAGGAAGAGTGAACAAGGAAGGCTACTTAGAAAGAGGGAAGTGTGTAACGATCCTTGGTTTGCACCATAAAAAAGGAGAAAGTAAGCATGGAGTTCTGGAAAATGGACTGTGATGAACTTGCGCAGTTTGACAGGCAACTGGAACATATTGGAGGCCCTGCCAGGTTTAGAAATGCACAATTCCCTTGGTCCAGATGAATTGCAGTCCAGGTTGCTGTGGGTGGGCAGGCAGGTAATTACAGAATCCTGAAACTAATGTTTAATTCCTCTCGGGCAACGCAGGGGTGTGGGGTGTAGCGGGATGTGTTCTGAAGGACAGCTAACGTGGTTCCGTTTTCAAGATGGTTGGTAGAGGTGAATAAGGAAATTACAGACAGTTGAGCCTGTGTCAGTGCTTGGAAACTATAGGAGAAAATTCGAAAGGAAAGAATCAACATACATATGGAAATGCATTGTTTAGTTTGGGATATTTGACATAGCATTGCTCGAGTGAGGTTATGCCGAGCAAGTTTGTTCGTATTTTTGGAAAATGTGATCAAGTGTGTGGATAAGGGAACTTTAGTTGATGGAGCTTATCTGTTTAAGGAAGTTTTGAACAACGTACAAAATGGGAGACTGGCTGAGAAAGTTAAATCATATGGAATTGAGCGAAATTTTGCGAGATGGATCAGAAACTGTCTTGCTAATAGGACACAATTGTGGGAGAAGGCTGTTTGAGTAACTGGTGGATGGTGTCTTCTGTTGGACCATAAGAAGTAGTACTGGCATCCTTATTTTTTATTATACACTAATATGGTAGATGAAAGTGTTGGGGGAATGTTAAGCAATTTTGTAGTCTACACCAAGATTGTTAGGATGGTTAACAGTGAGAAAAGTTGTTGTGTGTTGCAGGAAGACATGCATGGCTTGGTCAGTTGGCCAGAACAGTGGCAGATCGCATTTAAACTAATAAATGCCAGTTTGGCATTTGGGCAGAAACGAAAAGATGAGGGATATTTAATGTATTACAGGACACTGTGTAGCTTAGAAGAACAGAGATATCTTGGGGTAATTATTCACAGATCCCTGAAGACGGCAGAGCACGTTAATAGAACAATAACAAATAAGCAGATGGGATAGCTGCTTTCAGTCGTGACATAAAATATGAGCGCAAGCAGCTAATGCTGTAGTTGCATCAATGTTGGTTAGGCCACAACAGGGGTCCCATGTCCAGTTCTTGTTACCTCATTACGAGAAGGATGGGAAAGCATTCGACGGCGACTGAGGAAATGCAAGCGGTATTTGCCTTGAATAGAGCAATTCAGCTATGACGAATGTCTAGACAGACTTCGATTGTTGTCTTTCGAGCAGGGAGATGTTTAGGTTTATGAGATGTATGGACAAGATGATGAGACAGCAGCTGGTCCCCTTCTTTGAGGGTCAATGACGAAAGAGCATAGTTTTAGAGTTAAGAGCGGAAGATTCAGAGGGGATTTGGGAAAAAAGAGAACGTTTTCACTCATGAGGGTGCTGGATATCTGGAATATACTACTTGACAAGCCAGTGGAGGACAGAACTGTACACTTTTTTTAAAAAAAAAATTCGGATCAGTGCCTAAAATATCAGACCATTCAAGGTTATGGGGAAAGTGCAGAAAACTGAGATTATCACACCTTCAGTGGTAATGTTGATGGACTCTCAACAGGATCAAGAGTCTTTTCTTCAGTGTATGACTCTGTGACTCTATATCGAGGGGTGTCGCAGTCACAGGTGACGGGAGCCCCTGAGTACTAGAACTATTCTATTGGTAAATGGTAATGGTAATGGTAATGGAAGGTGATAGAGGTAGTGATTAAAAGCAGGAGTTTCCGGAACAACAGTGAGACATCAGGTAGGCCACACCGAGTGGGGCATTGGTGAGTGGCAAGCAGAACAAAGGAAAGGACAAAGATACTTTTGGAGATTTGACAGTCCGGAGATTACAAGGAATCTGAGAAAGACATGGTTAAAAATGACAGACCACCAGGTTATAGTCCAACAGGTTTAATTGGAAGCACACTAGCTTTCGGAGCGTCGATCCTTCATCAGGTGGTAGTGGAGGGCTCAATCCTAACACACAGAATTTATAGCAAAAAATTACAGTGTGATGTAACTGAAATTATACATTGAAAAATTGATTGTCTTGTTAAGCGTTTCATCTGTTAGAATACCGTGATGTAACAGATGAATCTGTGCACTCAATGTCACATTTCACTATCTAATGAAAACGAATGAAAACGTTTTATCGACGTTAGTATAAATAACTTAGACAACCGCTGTCTATCCCTTCTAATTGAAGATGTTCAGTAGGAACTGAAGGAGATGCTCTGTGTACAAGCTGAAACGTTGAGAGTGAGCACTATCCCAATTAAGGAGAAGCTGAAGGTTTTCCAGCTGATTGACCGTTATGCTGAACTAACGGTTATTTGTAATTTTCGAGACTGGAGACTTGTGGAACTATTGGCAACAGATCAAGACATTCAAGTGTGGGGAGAGAAACATCTCTCTCATTAACTGGGGGAAAACATCCGAGCTGATCAACTGTTCTATCGCAACATGCACAGGAGCAAGGATATCAGACTTTCATGGCAGCTTTTCACTAATGTCACGGGATTGGTCCCAGTAAATTGGATTTGAGTTATAGGTGTCACATGACACAAGTCTGAAACTGCTATTTATAATGGAAATCAGAAGTTTGAACTATTCAAGTACACAACGCCAACTGGAAGACCCCGGCGTTCCTACAAATGCATGAGGATGGCCTTAGTCTTTCCCATCCACCAGTCATGGCTACAGGACTACATCCACTCAACACATCTGATGATATGGAGAAGTAGCTGACTGGGATTGATAACATACAGAAAGCTTTGGTGGCAGTGGCAATGGAGAGGAGGAAAGGAGTTCCCAGGAAAAAAAAACACAATCAATCTTATTTTAACAAACGTTACAATATTGTCACTTTAAAACAAGATTAGTTTGTCGTTGGCATCACTTTTAAAGAAAGTTCACAAGGCAGAGGTGCAGAAATGTCTGGCTCAGAGCGTTGTTGAATAATGTCAGAAGAGTAGCAAGTTCTTCCAACTCTGTTTTTTTTTCTAGTTTGTTTTATTCAAACCAATGACAAGTTGTTTGCAGTGGAGAAAGGTTCCAAGCTTCAGAAAAAGGACCCTGAATGGCTTCCTTTCTGAAATGTCTGTGGACGTTGTTTCTTTCTGCCTCTAAGAATTTGTGCTTGAATCTACTTTTTGTCAAGGGGTGGGTTGTGGGTTGGGGGGGGGGGGGGCGCACAGTGTTGATGGGATGTTACAGAATTTGCATTAGCTCCTTATTTATGTTGAAGTGTTGAGTTTCTTAGATTTTACTTAGTTACATTATTCTCAATTCAATTTTCTTCTGTTTGTGTTTAAATGTAATGTTTAACTAAGCCCTGATTTGCTTAAAGCGGAATGGTTTAGCCACCTGCATTAGTCTTGAAATAGCCACTTCATATCTGCCTTTACAGGAAGAAAACGTGAAAGTCTGGGCTGCGATCATAAAATACATTGAGGGAGTACGGCCTGGTCCAGAACAGTTTGGAGTCTCGTCCGGGATTTATACTTTATATTCAATCTGAGCTTAAGTTTGTTGGACTCAAAAGTGGCGAGTGGTAGGTGTTATTGTCTTTTGTTCCGTGTGTTGATTTCTGGTGGATATAACAGTGCTTGTTGTAGTAATGGCTCTTTCAGTCACAAAGACAGTTCTGTGGATAGAATACCTGAATTGTGGGTTTTCCAAAATTTGACTACCGCAATGTTGCTGAAATTGCCGGATGTTCGATATAAGTTTTGATAAAATTAGACAAGACTACCAAAACTGGGAACAAGACAATTTATTCTACGATCTTGCAAGAAAGGGCATCAAATACAGCAGCAAATGAGCAATGAACATTCAAACTAGTACACAGTTATAATTTTGAGCTGCGTGAGGTCACCTCTTCTGACTCCTACATTACCCAATCAACTTCATTCTCTGACTAACTTGCGATCTGGTCTTATTATTTTCTCCCCTTCTCCAAGTTGGCGATCCTTCCCTCTGTAAGTGCTGACATAAGGAAGATTCTGCTAAACTTGGATCTTGATGTTCCTTTCACTTTATCTGTTTTGCTTATAACATCTTCCATTGTTCATAGGTGCATTCCATTCCTGAATATACATTTTAATAATGTGTCTTTTCTTGCCTAGTCCATGTGTTTCAGCTATCTCAGCTTTTTTTTTGAGACTAAATTATTTAAACTATCATGATGAAAGAATTTATTTCATAGAATAAGTTAGAACCCAATTATACATTTCCCGAATGTTTGCTGATTTAATCATTGTCTGCAGCTTCCCTTTACATTCGATTTATCAGCACTATACTTAAGCTTGTTATCACTACTTTTTTGTGAAAACAACACACTTCCCCATTGCTTACAACTCCCCCATTTATTTTCATTTATCATTTGTTGTTTCTGCAATTTTATTTTCTGCCCTCTTTTTACCCTAATGTGCAGAGGGTCACAATCTTGCCATTTCTGCCCTCCTAAATCTGTCTTTTTTTAAAACTCTGGGAGTAATCTGCTACTTTCTCTTTCTTGTGCGTGCGCTGTTGTCATGACCATCATTGATTGTTGTCCTCCTAAAGACATTACCAACTTAATCATTATCCACTTTAACACGTTAAATCCTGTCATTAGACCTACTATTATCAGTAATACATAAATGCCGACAATAACTAACCAGTTTCCCCTGTCAGTCAGTCCCCAGTCGCCCCATCCCCATTCCTCATCTTTTCGAAGTTCATCCCCAATTTTTCATTTAATCTTTATTTTTTTCATTATTATTTCTGCCTTATCTTCCACTGTGGAAGAGGTGTCTGGGATGAAAGTGCAGCATTCCTCACCATTCAGAGCACAGGTTCCCCCTTTTTCGGCCAAGACATAGTCTAAAGCCATTAGATTCTGTAAAGCTGTTTTTCTTGTAGCAATCATTTCGGTGGTTATGGCCGATATTTGGGACTGAGTTTCTTCCAGTGCGTCGACGGTGTCATTAATTAACTTCTCAAGGGCAGCCGCCAGTTTCTGTATTTCTACTCCTGCCCTTTCAGTGCCGTAGTTTTGGAATAGTGTCCACAACAGACGGTCTCATTCAGAGACCTCTCGGGCCTTACGTCTTACTCCCCCCTCCTTTCTCAGGCTGTGCTTTCTTTTTCTAATCGGAGGTGAGGAACTAGATAAGCATGGTAACAGCTGCCACTCCAGCCTTCTGGCTTTGAGCCAGTGTTTCATCAACATCATAACATGCATGCATTCCTATACATTCGGTCACGCGAATGTATTTTGCCCTGGGAATAAATGGATAGGCCTTAAGGCCGCATATGTTCCGTTTGATATTTGGTGAATGGTCGTGGCAGTGGCTTGGCTGGTATAGATACAAGATGATTTTCCGAATCGGAAGGGTGCGGCGACATTCTGATAACAGAAACAGATGGTATTTACTGCTCCTTTCGGTGGGGAAACTCTAAGGCCATCAATAGCACCCTGGGTTTTCGGGGCTGGTCTCGGAAACTGTCCCATAAAGTTATATTTACCCTGTCAAAACTCCACATTGTATCACTTGAACCCGAGTCAAATTGTTGTACATCATACACTTCACCTTTGGTGAGCGGAATTACCAAGGTAGGGATCCCAGATCCGCCACGGTGTGGGACCTCTGCACAGACCCAACAGTTGTCAAGTCTTTTTTGTTCAGCACAATGTTGGCAGAGTGAAGTGAAGTGTTTTCCCCACCCCCGAACTGTTAGTACTACTAACATTACAATGCTATACCAGTACCCGCCCATCTCTGAACCTTGCCTATCGTCCTGTCTATCTATCTTAATCTTTTAGGCTCCAGGAAGAGGTGAGTCCACGCAGCCCTTACAATCAATAACTATATATATATATATAAAATCAGACGTTAGAAAAACCTCTTTTGACTCTTTTCATCCCTTCTTTATCAGTTTAACTTTCAGAGGGCTATCGAAAGGATGAGCGTGCCATTCCGCTGTTGGGGCGTTCACACGACCTTTAACATGAGAGTGATGACTCCACCGTTCTCAGCAGTCCGGATAGCTGTCTCAGTCGTCAGGAGGGTTCGGAATGGTCCCTCCCAGCTCGGGTGACATCCAGTGCCCATCTGCTGTCTTTGTAGCTCCTAAGTCTTTTAGTCCATTTTCAACATTTGCATTTAACAAGGGGCACCCTGAAGATCTCGATTTGTAGTCATTAGTGAGTATATCACTGCTCCTTGTGGATTCATGGTCGCTTCTTTAGCTACCTCATTGAACAGTCTATTTCCTCTTACTTCCTGTTCATTCCCCTTCTGATGTTCGTTTGTATGAACTATCGCTATTTCTCACGGGAGTAACAGGGATTCCAGCACTTGTTTTATCAATTCCTCATGAGCTAGGTTTTTTCCTCTGCTATTTATCAGCCCCCTTTCTTGCCAAATCTTTCGGATGGCAGGTACCACTCCAAACGCATATTTGGAGTCTGTACATACCGTTCCCTTTTTTTGTTTTCTAAAGTCTGAGAGCTTTTTCTAGGGCATAGAGTTCACAAGTTTGGTCTGACCAGCCGTTAGGCAGTCTTTCAGCCTCGATCTATCCCGTCTACTACAGCATATCCATTGTGCCTTTTACTCTCAATCATCCGGGAGGACCTATCGATAAACAACTGAGCTCCCGCATCCAACGGTACGTCTCTTAAGTCCATTTGCACTTTCGTCTGATCTTCAGTAATATCAAGGCAGTAATGTTCTGGATTGTCAAGGGTGACCCCCTCTCCCCGCCACAGAAATGCAGCTGGATTCAAGCAACTGTCTGTGACTAACACAAAGTCATTCTGCTCTATTAAGATTGTCTCCTATATCAAGATCCTAGAGTCTGTAAGCCATCGTCCTGCTTTCTGATTTAGTATGGTCTGTACCTGATGTGGGGTGCTGACTATTAAGCCTCCCCCAAAAGTAAGTTTCCGACTCTCCTCTACCAATAAGGCTGCTGCTGCCACTGCCTGCACACACACTGGCCAGTAATGTAGCTTTCCATTCTTAAATTAACAATGAATTAATGCAGTCATGTTTTAAATTAACCATGAATCAATATGACAGGTCACTGAGAATGTGTGAAGGAATCCTGTCAATTAATATTGATTTTGGCTAACACAATTGATTAATTATAAATATCAATTATTAATTATATATTTTATATAATTCAGGGTAGTAGCGCAACAAGCGACTAAAACACTTTAACAACTGCAATCGCGCAGTTTTGCTTGTTTAGCAGTCACTAGTGACTTCTCATTCTGTTTCTGTAATTGTTTTGCTAGAGCACATTCAATTTTAAGAACCTCAACAGATTCCATAGTACCATTTGCAGTTAATTAAGTCCCCAATTTGGTGGCAATATCTCGTCATGAGCGCAAAACTGATTCTTCGTGCCTCTCATCACAAAACTGTTGCCATAATCCAATTAACTTTTTCGTTCCCATTGCCTTGGGCTTAAAATTTAAGGATGACCTCGGTGCCCCCGTATCGACTAGGAAAACTACGTCCTCTTTGTAAGGTCCCACCTTTAAATTTATCAAGGATTCCTGGTGGGTCCCCCGGGGGCAGGAACTCCTGACACCCCTGTTTTTCATCAAGGTTCGTAAACAGCACTGCCTTTACTTCCTTTTTCGGATCTGGACACTCTCTCTTAAAGTGACCTGTCTTTCCACAATAATATCATCCCGCCTGTGGGGTTTTCCACTTTGATCCTTGTTGCTGTCTACCAGACCCCTTATCATCTCCTCCCCGATCCCTTCTACTCCCTTTATTTTCAACATGCTGCCCGCCACCATTCCAGTTTCCTTCTCCTTTTAGTTTTGTCCTTTTCTTTATTACCTCATCAACCGTGGCTATCATTATTTTTGCCTTCTGTTTCTGCATCTCGTGGTACGTTGCCAGATCAATTGCTGAGCCGATTTAGCTAACTGAACAGCTTTAGGGCCACCTCATGACCATTCCTCATCACCCAATGTTTTGTTTAGACCTTGATTTTTTTTAGAAAAGAAATATTGCAATATTTCTTGCTCAATGTAATATCAAATACAATTTATCAATTTATGCTTGTCTAACTTTAAAGCCAGTTCCTAACTATACATTTTGGAATCTTAATTGTAAACATATATTTATATTTAAAATTCATTTATTCAGTGTTTAATATTTAAAATGTAAAATGCATACAGTTCTCAACATTGAAATCCACTATAATTATCCGGTTTTTGTCCCTTAATTTAAATCCAAAATTAGTTTTCTTAAGTAGTCCTGCACAGTCATTGCTCAATTACAATGCCATAGGTCGTGAAATAACCAGAGCTGCCTTATAAAGGATTTGTCTATTCAAGTAAAAAAAAAACTTCTAATACATGAATAATGGCCGAATCCAAGGTCACCGATTTTAACCATAGGATTATATATTTACTTTATACAATCTAACGTTGAACTGAGACTTCAACTGTCTTCCATAAATCGCTTTTATGTAAGGATAAAAGAGATTAGTTAGAAACTGATAGTAAGGCAGTCATGACCTGTGAAAAGAGCAGGAGTTAACATTTTATTTCATAATCTGTAAAATCCTTAACCTTAAAAGCCATAATAGAATGTTGAACTGAGACTTCAATTGTCCTCCATAAATCGCTATTATGTAAGGATAAAAGAGATTTTTTAGAAACTGATAGTAAGGCAGTCATGTCCTGTAAAAAGAGCAGGAGTTAACATTTTATTTCGTAATCTGTAAAATTCTTAACCTGAAAAGAAATGTTAAAATGTCCATAATAGAAATCAGATTCAAAACAGTCCCGGATCTCAAGCTCCAGGGAACAAAGCACAAACATTCAATCACCAACAAACAAATGTGCATTCAAACAGAATAACAAAGGGTTAAACTTTCTCTCTCACACACACACACGCACACACAGACACCGTATCTCACAGACACCGTATCTCACAGACACTTTGAGCTTCCCGCTAAGACTCCTCTAGTTTTTGAATATTTTTCTGGATGTCTGGCTCTAAGTTAGTTATGAAGTGTACCATCAGTAGCCCTTCAGCTACTAACCCTTCTGACACGAAGCATAATTGGATTCCTCCTGACTGTACGGCTCTTTTTCATTGACATTTTATCATTTGTTATTAATCCTTTCTTCGTGTCCGAGGATTGTACTTCCAATTTCTTAACATTTTTCTGAAAGAACTGTCCGTTGGGATGTGGTCCTCGGACGTCCCTCTCACGTCTCCTTCGACACTTAAGCAACTATCCTTATTTCGCATTTTAATACTCGGCCGTTTCTTTATGTAATTTAATTAACCTTTCTGAGGTCCGGTCACCATCTTCCACACCCAGTTCAGGGTCCCGACCTTCGCGTGGGGGATTTCCCTCTGAACAATCGGTCGAAGGCTGGGTGGTCGAATCAGGTAAACACCTTACTCGTCAGATTAATCTAGCTAATTAAAATTCTTTATTTCATATGTTGCCAATTCCCCGTCCTTCTCGTCCGTCCCCGACCACCAAGGCAATACTTCAAGGTCCATTTTCTTTACCGTGGTCTGTGCACAGAGTTACCTGGTCGTTTCAGTGCGCCCCGACCCTCAACAATACTCGGATATATCCACCTGACAGCAACTACCGCTGTCTACCCCAGTCGCCCGGCAGCCCGGTTCCCCTGATCCCTGGATATATCCAACTGGCAGCAAATAACGCTGCCTACCCCGGTCGCTCGGATAAATCTTTTAAGACGTTTCTTACCCGGGTCTTGTGCACACAAGCGTCACCCGACCGAACACGCCACGTCTGCCCGTCTTGTTTCCAGGGTCTCTCAGTCCGGATCACGCTCGCATAAGGAGGGAAACGAGAGACGACCGAAAACAGTGAGGTGCACCTTCTCCGTTTTCCCAAAAATGCCGAGCGACCGGAGCTTGGGATCTCGGGACGAGCCCCCAAATCTGTCAGAAACAAATTTAAAAAAATTTAGACGAGACCACCAAAACTGGACACAAGACAATTTATTTTACGATCTTGCAAGAAAGGACATCAAATGCAGCAGCAAATGAGCAATAAACATTCAAACTAGTATACAGTTATACTTTTGAGCAGCGTGAGGTAACCTCTTCTGACTCCTACATTACCCAATCAACTTTATTCTCTGACTAACTTGCGATCTGGTCTTATTATTCCCACCCCCCTTCTCCAAGTTGGCGACCCTTCCCTCTGTAAGTGCTGACATAAGGAATATTCTGCTAAACTCGGATCTTGATGTTCCGTTCACTTTATCTGTTTTGCTTACAACATCTTCCATTGTTCATAGGGACATTCCATTCCTGAATATACATTTTAATAATGTGTCTTTTCTTACCTAGTTTATGTGTTTCAACTATCTCAACTATTTTGCTAAGACTAAATTATTTAAACTATCGTGATGAAAGAAATTATTTCATAGAATAATTATGCAAAAAAATTAGAACAAAATTACACATTTCCCTCGAGCTTGCTGATTTAATCATTGTCTGCAGCTGCCCTTTACACTCGATTCATCAGTACTATACTTAAGCTTATTATCACTACCTTTTGGTGAAAACAATACATTTCTCCATTTCTTGCACTGGACAAGCTGATGTTGTAGTTGCCTTCATTTGTGAGAAAAAAAAGAGTTAATTTCAGTACTAGATCGTTATTTAAATTTCCCTGAAAAACCATTGGAACCTTTGGAACCATTTTGAAATTTAATTGCAGGTGAGGCAGTTGAACATGACAAACAATTGAAATAATTTGATTTACGATTAAAAACAGAAGGAAGTGAAAAAGAACGAATCACCCAAGCAGCACAAAAGAAGAAAATGAGAGCAATGCCCAAGCAGAATATAGTACATAGAACATAGAACAATACAGCGCAGTACAGGCCCTTCGGCCCTCGATGTTGCGCCGATCCAAACCCACCTAACCGACACTAGCCCACTATCCTCCATATGCCTATCCAATGCCCGCTTAAATGCCCATAATGAGGGAGAGTCCACCACTGCTACTGGCAGGGCATTC
>NC_057717.1:79747690-79812028 GCF_004010195.1 Chiloscyllium plagiosum | reverse complement strand
TGAATACTGACGGAAAGTATTCATTCAGTGTCTCCCCAATCTCTTCAGCCTCCACACGCAACTTCCCACTACTATCCTTGACTGGACCTATTCCTACCATAGTCATTCTTTTATTCCTGACATACCTATAGAAAGCCTTAGGGTTTTCCCTAATCCTACCAACTAAGGGCCTTTCATGTCCCCTCCTTGCTGCTCTTAGGGAAAGGGTGAGGAAAAAGATGAAGAGGGAGAGTTTGAAATATAGAATTTTTCACTTAGAAAGGAAAGTCAGCATAAAATGATGGAAATGAAGGTTGGTGGTCGGCACGGTGAGAAAGCTAGTGAGGATGAACAAATCCATCCTAGCTAAACGTTTCATTGGGATTTGTTCAAACATATCCAAGCATTGCCGAACATTGATGACTAGGATATAAATGCCTTTTTCATCAAAGTTGAGTAGGCGGATAAACAAATACAGTTGCCAGTCACCACGAGGGCTCTGTTGATCCCAAAAAATCTGTTAGCTCGAGGTAGTGAAGTATTCGCCTCATTATTAGACGAAGTATCTGGGGAGTATGAAGAGGTGAAGAAAGCCATCTTAAATACATACAAACTTTTTCCAGAAGCTGGCAGGCATCGTTTCCGAAATCTAATGTGACACCCTCGACAAACGTACATTCAGTTTGGAAGTATTGAACCAAGTAATTTTAATAGGCGGACAAGGGCATTAAAGGTAGAGCCAGAGTATGACACTCTTACAGAAACGACTATTTTGGGGGAGTTCAAAAATTCATTTCCTGAAGTAGTGAGAACTCATGTGCAAGAGTCGAAAATTAACATGGCAAGATGAAAAGCTGAAATGGCTGACGATTGTGTGGTTGGTTCATAAATCAAAATTTGGTTTCCAAAATCAGTTTTGATGTGTGAGGAATTGAAAGTGGGGAATAAGAGAAATATTCACATTGTGGTGGAAACGTAGATCTTGCTGAAGATCATAAAGATAGCTTACCACAGGGTGATAGCTTACCACATGTCAGGGAAGAGACGTTAATAAGTTCCGTTGCTTTCAGTGCAATATATTAGGCCACATGTAGATACAGTATTGGTGGTCGGGAAAAGAAACTGTGAAGACGGATGTCAGAAAACATGGAAAACCAATCAATTTTGTTGAAGTGGTCAAGGAAATCCGAAACTTACCCCAGTGCTGCATATTCTTTAAAAACTTATTTGTGAAAGTAAGGTTTACTTGCGTAGGCCAGGAGTCTCAGGTAAATAAGTTACAGTATTAAGAGATAAGGGATCATGTCACTCTCTGATGTTAAGAGATGAGGATACATGTAACTCAGAAGGACGATTGCTGGAAAACGTGCTAGTACGTGGAATTCATAGTGAGACGAGTCGTGTTTTGTAATGCAGAGTGAGGTTAGAGTGCCCAGTGAAAAGAGGAGAAGTGGTGGTCGGAATACTGGAAGAATTCTCGGCTCCAGGAACATAATTCGTACTTAGTAACAGTATAGCCCGTCGTTGAAAAGCTAGTGGAAAATCAGGCACATGAGGCATTACAAAATGCATCGTCTGGGATTTTTCTTCACTGTGTGAGGTTACAATGGCACCAGCTGAAATTGGAGGATATATTGAATTATACAAATAAGGAGGTTGATTTAGGATTGTCAAAATCATGTTTCATTAACTGGTTGAGACAGAGCAGGAACAGATGGAGGACAAAGTAGATATTTTTAGATCAGAGAAATTCACTGAGTTAGAACAGAAACATGAATAACTGAAGTACTTGAATTTTTTAAAGTACACGGTAGAAGAATCCGAGTTTCTTCCTGAGTACTACAGTCTTCAAAAGAAGTCTTAATGAGGAAATAGAGAAAATCACGAATCCAGACATTTCAGAAATGGGCAAAAGTTCATCAAATCGTATTGCCTATGGGTTATAGAAAGGGGGTGCTGTGAGCAGAGTTTGAATTAGCATTTCGGGGTAAGGAAAACAAGCTAAAATGCAAACACATTTTTCTCATGGCGTGGACTGCACAACGCGACAGTTGAATTTTGCCAATGTCACGTGTCAGGTGGTAAACTGCAGGCATGAATAAAACCCGCAAATTTAATACCCATTCCTGCATTTGAGGTAAGATTTAGTAAAGTCCTAATTTATTTCCTGGGAGCCTTTACTGAAACAAAAGTTGGGTATCAGTATATCTTGCCAATAATGAATGTACCCACAAGATTTTCACAGGCCATTCCACTGTACAACTTCAGAGCTGAAAAAATTGTAGAATAGCTGCTCAAACTTCTCAGTCAATATGGACAACACACAGAGATACAAACAGATCAATGGCCCATTTTCACATCGAAAAGTATTCAAGGAAGTTATGGAGAGTTTAGGAATGAAATCATTCAAATCCACCGCGTAACATCTAGTATCACAGTGAGTGCTGGAAAGGTTGGCATTGGACATTAAAGACCATTTTAAGGGCTAATCGCCAAGACTACCTCGATTTTGGAATAAAGGAATTCCGTTTGTAGTTTTCTTACCATTACAGATGCACCAATTTAACAGGGCAAATTCAGTCCATTTGAATCATTGTGGGCACGATGTGAGCGGATCACTAAAATTGATTAAACATAAATTGGTGAGTCAGAATTCAGAGATCACATACTTGAAGTGTGTGTCAAATTTCAAAGACGAATTATAAGCAGGAGGGGACTTTGCTGGATAACACTCAAAAACCGGAAGCACAAAAGAAATCAAAAACACACACTTTTGCTAAAGGAGACAAACCTTTTGTGTTACTTCCAGTGACAGGTGAATCATTCAAATCGACATTTGGTGCACCTTATCAAGTCGAAATGACATTCAATGAAGTGAAATGTTTGATACAGACTCGAGACTGAAAGAAAGCTCGCAGCGTACATCATGTGAATATGCTCAAAAGGCATTTTGACAGGGAAAGAAAGAAGTCAAAAAATGCATTACTGGTTACAACACAGAGTGAGTAATCAATTTCAGTGGATTCTGAATTCAACCTTCCTTGAATTAAATTGGACAATGAGCAAGTTCTCATAAGCTGGTATTAATTATTGAGTTACTGTCCAGACAAAAATTGAAATGATCTCAAAGAGTTTTTCTTATCTTCGGGGGAGAGATGTGGAAATAAGCCGAGAAGAAGAAATCTAATTATGCATCATGTTGGCATCGGAAATTCTGTTCAAATTAAGCAGTATCATTCTAAACTTAATGCTCTCAATTTGTCACAGTTTCAAAAAGAGTTTGAACATATGTCCAAAGCAACATACTCGAAGTATGTTGCAGTAATTGGAGCTTACCAAGAGTAATGATGTCAAACGAAATGGTAAACATCATTTTTGTGCACAGTAACACAAAGTCAATCCAGTTACAAAATCTCCTTCATATCCATACCAGCTTGGAACACTGTATTGAGAAGGTGGAAGAGGCAACGTATATTTCCAATTCGACTATTTGAGAGGATACTGGCACGTACTCTTATCCAAAAGAGCGAAGACAATCTCGGCTTTTGTAACACACAGCGAACAGTATCAATTTGAACTCATGTCATTCCGTATGAAAAATGCACCAGGCACATTATAATGACTAATGAATAAAGTCATTTCCAGATTACCCAGCTGTCTGTAGACATCAACAACCCGGTGAATTTCAGTTACACGTGGAAGGAATATTTACATTACTTATCAGAATTATTCGACTGCCTTTGGAAGGCAGGCTTGCTGATAAACCTGGTTCAGAATTAATTCGCCAAATCCAGAGTCACATTCTTGAGCCACGGATCATGGACTGGTCCTGGACTGAGAGCCAAACAGAATGTGAAGATGAAGGTTATTGGAGAGTTCCCATACCTTCTACGAAGACAGGCGTACTTCGATTCCTGAGACTGACTCGGTTTTATCATAAATTCGTAATGAATTTTTGCATCTTGGCTGCTGCGCTCACGGAATTGCTAAATAAAATGCAAGAATTTTCAATAGGAGACAAACTGCCAGAGGGATTTCACAGCCGGAAAGCTGTATTAAACACTGCCCCAACAATAGCCAGAATGAATTACGTAATGCCATTCAGGTGCCTACCGATGCAAGTGACGTGGTTGTCAGAGTTACACTTTTCAACAGACCATGAGAAGATAGAAAGCCCTATGGATCTTTTTATCACCAGGAAATTGAACGTACATCATCAGAAAGATTCAACAATTGAGAAGGAGACTTTGATCTTGGGGTTGGCGTTACAAAATTTTAACACTTATGTTGCCAGTAATGTGTCTGAGACAATCATATATACTGATCATAATGTACAAGCATCTCTTGGAGAAATTTAAGCACACATATTCTCGACTGTTGAGATGGAGTATGATGCTCCCACCAATCAATACGAAAATGAGGCATGTAGCAAGACATGCAATAAATTGCAATGGCCGACATATTGGCCGGACCTCGATGAACAAACGATCGCATTCGGTGGCAATACTAAACAGGCTGATCTATAATGTAAGAGAAAGTCAGTACGACGGATATTGGAGATCAAAGTCGAGAGTATGGAGCTGGAAAACACAGCAAGTCAGGAAACAAACGAGACACAGGAGAACCGATGTTTTGGGCATAAACGCTTCATCAGAAGTGAGACTTATGGTCCGGGGGGCTGACAGATAAATGGGAGGAGGGTGGGGTGTGGGGTCAGGTAGCTGAGAATGAAATAGGTAGGCGAAGGTAAAGGAAGGTGATGGTCAGTTGTAGAGGGGAATGGTGCATATAGTTGGGAAAGAAGATGGACAGGTCAGGAGGGAGGATTTGAGTTGGGGGATTGGGACTGGGATAAGGTGGGGGAGGATAAATGAAGAACCCGATGAAATGCACATTAATGCAGTGTGGTTGCAGGGTCCCAAGGCACAAGATGAGGCATCTTTCCTCCAGCTGGTGGGTGGTTAGTGTTTGGCGATGGAAAAGGCCCAAGACCTGAATGGCCTTGGTGGAGTGGGAGAGGGAGTCAAAGTGTTCAGCCACGGGATGGTGGGGTTGGTTGTTGCGGGTTTCCCAGGAATGTTCTCCGAAGTTATCCTTAATTTGGCATCCTGTCTCACCGATGTAGAGGGGACCACATTGGCTGCAATAGATATAGTAGATGATAATTGTGGAGGTACAGGTAAAATTCTTTCCGATGTGGAAGGATACTTTTCAGCCTTCGACAGAGATAAGGGGGGAGGTGTGTTTACAATTCCTGCAGTGGCAAGGGAAAGTGCCGGGTGTAGGTTGAGGGCAGGTGATGGGCGTGTATCTGACAAGGAGTTGGCCTTTCTGAAATGCTGGTAATTGTAGGAAGGGTAACATATACACAGTGTTGGCGTCTGTTTGTAGGTGGAAGAAGCGGCGGAGGATGATGCAGCAACATATGCGGAGATTGGTGCAGTGGAAGTTGAGGAGTAGGGGTGTTCTTTGCTTTTTCCCTTGGGAGGGATGGAGTTCAATAATGGAGGTGTGAAGTGGAGAAGATGCGCTACAGTGCATCATCGACCGCATGGGATGGGAAAGTGCGATCTTTGAATAAGGAGGCCATCCGTAATTTTGTATGGTGAAATTTATCATGCTGGGAACAAATGCGGCAGAAGCAGAGGAATTGGGAATGATGTATTTATGTTTTACAGGTAGCGAGGTGGGAGGAGGCGTCGACAAGGTATCTGTGGGTATCTGCCGGTTTATAGTAGTGGTCCATAATTAGTTGATCGTTGGCGATGGAGATGGAGATGGAGATGTCCAGGAAGGGGACGTAAGTGTCTGAAATGGTCGAGGTAATTTCAGGTCGGGGTGAAAGTTGTAAGTGATGTTGATGAAGTGTTCAACTTCCTTGTGTGAGCACGAGGTAGCGCTGATACAGTTTGTGTGGTTATAGTCGATGTAATGTAAACGTATTGTTGTGTACGAAAATAATAAAATGAATGAGATTTAAAATGAAGCCATCTTTGTATCTTGCTGGTTAACTTTTAAGGGGGAATTGCCAACGATGCTGTAACTTTCACAAATATTTTGCTTATTGTTCTTTTTTTTCCACGAGGCCGTAAGGACAGAGGTGCCAACAGATTCGGGTAAGAGCCAAGTTTAATAATGGCAATGGAGTGGTCAGTTCTTCCAGTTCACGATTTTTTCTAGTTCTATTCAGTTGCTAGAGTAAGAAGCTGCTGCAGTGCAGAAAGGTTCCAAGCTTCAGCAGATGGTTCCTGAATGGTCTTCTGTCGGAAATCTCCGTGGACGTTGTCTCCTCATGCCTGAAAAAGTCTTTGTTTGAATTCACCTTTGCCAAAGGGAACGTTCACGGGATGTTGCGAGAATTGGAACAATTCTTTCGGTAAGTTGTGATAATGATTCATTTGGGCTTTCAAATCCTGTTTTCTTTTGATGTGTTTCAGCTGGTTTGAACAGCTGCATCACACCTGGAATAATCACATTACATTTGCCTTTAAAGTAAGAACAAGGTTGGGTCTTCTTAAAATATTTTGATGGTGGATGGTCAGGTTCATAACAGTGTCGAAATGTAAAACCAGACATGCAGCTTTGTTGGTACCACTGAGCTGCATTCGCTGTGCAGGAGACTGCAAACCCACAGCACTGCGGTTGTGACTTCAAACCCATAGCACTCTATTTAATATTAATCTTCGCTAACACTATGCGTGATAGCAGACTACTCCACTGTGGTCACCACTGAGTTGCAAATTAAACGTTGGTTTTTATATCAAAGCGATGAAGGACTTATGCCCGTGACGTGGATTTTCCTGCTCCTCGGATACTGCCTGACTTGCTGCGCTTTTGCAGCACCACACTCTTGTCTGTGATCTCCAACATCTGAAGTCCTCACTTTATCCAAAGGGAATTATTTACATGTCTTAAACACACTCGCACACAGCACGTTCAATACCTCTACCATCGCGTATGCCCCAAATGAGTGCCGACATGGAAGCGCATGTTCTTCCCTGTCAACGTAGGCTTCCATCATCTGCTCTGATTTCCTGACATAACCCAGAAATATGCTGCTAAGGGGAACGGGTCATGTGAAATTTTTCATAGTGTGCAGATATCTGCAGGTTATGATACTTGTCCTTGAT
The DNA here is from genome assembly GCF_004010195.1 of Chiloscyllium plagiosum. Lineage (NCBI taxonomy): Eukaryota > Metazoa > Chordata > Chondrichthyes > Orectolobiformes > Hemiscylliidae > Chiloscyllium > Chiloscyllium plagiosum. The sequence continues at coordinate 79,804,919 of NC_057717.1, read as the reverse complement.
CAATGAAGGAGAAAGTGAGGGTTGCAGATGCTGGAGATCAGAGCTGAAAATGTGTTGCTGGAAAAGCGCAGCAGGTCAGGCAGCATCCAAGGAACAGGAGAATCGACGTTACGGGCATAAGCCTGAAGAAGGGCTTATGCCCGAAACGTCGATTCTCCTGTACCTTGTATGCTGCCTGACCTGCTGCGCTTGATCAATGATTCATGTGAAAAGAACAGATCTGGGTTTTGGATAAGGAACTCTTCGGAGGGTCGTTCCTGATTTGACGGGCTGATTAGCTTCCTTCCACATGTTATGATTCTATTCTATCTCACTAGGTTAAGGCCAATAGAGACAGATGTTGATGAGGATGGAGCTGAAAGATTACCAGGCAAATGCAGGAACCCAAGATCGATGAGAAAATTGGAAATGCCATGACCTTTATGAATTGTTGGCCAGTGGTTTCGAAGGAATGAGTGGCCTACTTATGTTCCCCGTTTGTGTGACTTTATAGATAATTCCTGGTGACTTCTCCTTCAGCTACGTGTTGTTTGTATATTTTTGTGCATACTGCTCACATATTGTTTCTTTCAAATCCTGATGTCAGTTAATTTTGTTCAATAATTTCCAATATTTTGGAACACTGTAGATAAGAATTAATGCTACTGGACCACAATTGTTAGTAACCGTCAAGAAGGGTACATTTTCTCACCTGCAGCAAATCAGTGTGGACCCAAATTTGATTTCCAGTCTTTGAGCACAGACCACGAGGCAGCAGAGATTCGCATTGTTCTGCACAACTGGTCTTTGCCTGTATTAGCACGACCCCCAAAGGAAGAGTGCTGCATGAAACAGCAACTTTCGTGTAAGGCTTTACCATGTGGGAGATCGACCACTGACTCAGAGAATTAGAGTGTATAGAAGAAGCCTTTTGCACATCGAGTCCAGACCATGAATTGCTTTACGAAATCTACAACTGCACCACTTTTCAAAATTTGGTGCATGTCCTTGAATGTTATAATACTTGCTTATTCAAATGTTGTGAGATTTTCCACCACAACTACCCTCCTGCACCGCCATCGCCCTCGACCTGAAACGTTTGTCCCCAGCTCACTCTATAAGCTTTTCATTTTGAAATGCTTCCCCTTATTATTAATACTTCGATGGATGGTTTCAGCTGATTTCTGTTTCTAGTCCATTACCTCTCATAAAATTATATAACTCACCATGTCCTGTCTCAAAGGTCTCTGTCCCAAAGAAAACAACACGTGACTTACCAACCTCTCTTCAAAGATAAACTGCTCCACAAAACAGTACAACACAGGACAAGCTCTTTGATTCATCATGTCTGTGCGGCCATGACACCATTCAAATCGAATCAATCTGCCTCTACATTGTGTGTAACTTTCTGGAGCTAGATTGTTCACGTGTCTGCCGAAATGCCTCTTACAATTGCTCAAGTAACTGCTTCCTCCAAATTTCTGACGGGGTATTTCAGTCACCTACTACACTTCACGTAAAAATACATGTCCGTTTCCTTGAAACGTCTCCTCACTCTCTTTCAAACCGAATTGCCCCTAATTGAAGATACTTTCACCTTGTAACAAAATACTCCAACTATCTTGTTTATCCGCGCCTCTCATAATTTTATATGCTTCCAGCTGGACATTCCAGAGACTCAACCTCTCTCGAAAGAATAATCCAATTTTGTACAACCTTTCTTTATATGTAATCCATTCAAATCCACGTAACGTCCTGATAAATCTCGTTTGTAGCCTCTGTAAAGATACAACATCTGTGGTGACGAGAACTGGACACGGTCCTTCAGCTGTGCACTGACTAAAGGCCTGCTCAGAAGTTACATCTTTGAGGTAAGAGGGCCCTGAATGTACCTTGGTAATTTACTGACTGCCCGCTGTCACGGCATTAAAGCATTGGTCTGAATGAGAATTAAGACATGGAAGTTCGATGTTTGTCAGGGTTAATCAGTTTTATTCAGGTAACTTTTAGAAGTCAAAGGGTCAAGGCTCAGTTGAGTTGATCCACACAAATGGAACCAAAATTTTTGAGATGACATCACTCTTGAAAGAAGCTTAGATGTTTTCGAGTATTATATGCTGCCTTGTCGACGTTTAGCTCAAAGAGGTACACAACATAAATGCAAGATCGGGCATTTTCCCTTCACTTTCCTTGCCACGCGTTCATCACATCCGAATTTACTGCAGAACTTTCCTCCTCCATCACATGTAAACATTGCACCTAGGCAGAGAATAAATAATATGAAAAGTGCTTTGATGTTAACAGTCTGACAAAACATATAATGCACCTGCTGTCTCACTGGCGAGCCAAACCAACGGATGGTTGTCGTCCTTTTCTATACAGAGAACCTGAGAAAATAATGTTTTTTTTTAATCTCCTCTTTGACTCAATTGTGCGACCATTCATTCATGATCACAAACTCTACCCAATGGAAATAATTTCTCCTTATATGTCCTGTCAAGTCCTCTAAGAACTTTGCTTGATTCAATTTGCTCTCCTCTCGTTCTTCTGAATTCCTTTGAGTGTAGACCTAGCCGTGTAAGCCTCTCCATAAAACTGACCATCGATACCTGGTCAGTCAACACAGTGAGAACTGTCCGAGTGAGAACTGGTTAGGTGACGAACTCGTGGTATTGTTGCTGTAAAGTTAATTGAGAGATAATGGTCTTAAGAGGTTCGAATCTCGCAGTGACATATGGTGAAATTTGAATCCTGTAAATATTCATAATTAAGGATCTAAAATGACGATGTTTCTGTTGTCGAATATCGGGAAAAAAACATCCAATTCACTCATGCTCTTTGGGGAAAGAAACTGCCATCCTGACATGGTCTTGCCTACATGGGACTATAGACCCACCGCAATGTGGGTGAGACTTAACTTCCCTCTTGCCAATGTGGGATGGGCAATAATTGCTGCCTTATCAGCGACGCCCTTTTCCCCCGTGAATATATACAGGACAAAAGACGCTGCTTGCAATGGCAGTATATCTCTCCTTCCACAAGCAGCCAAAACTGTTTATAGTATTTCATCTATGGTCTAATTGGATTATTGTCGGGTTTTAGCAGAACTTTCCGAACTTTATACAAAACGAAAACAATCACAGATTTTGTATATCAGAGTCAAAGACAGAAATTGCTTGCAGCGTCTGTGGCGAGAAATTAAAATTAAAATTTCAGGCCCAAACCATTCCTCAAAACTGACTTACCTGGAAATTATTTCATTTGAATGCAGAGTATTGCGCTGCAGGAATGGACCAAGGACTAAACAAAAGGTATGGATAGATCCCAAAGAGATAGAATAAACGAATGTTAGAGATAAAGCCTAAAACGGCAGAATCGTTGGGGAGGCGAATGATGGGTAACGTTCAGCCTGGGAGAATGAATAGGTTTTAAATAGAACTATTAGCGTCTAACAATGGGTTGTGGCTATTATCCGGGCATGTGACAATCAGGCCTGGTGAGTAGGGGTTGTGATCAAGGCGTACGAGCTCTTTAATTGGTGAACATGATATTGAGTCCAGAGGGTTGTGACGTTGTGTGGGAGCACTACAGTAAGTCTCAGAGAGAGATTTTGTACACGGAACAATATCTGTTTAGCATCTGTTCCCTACTCAACCAGGGACACTAAAGCTGCACCGCAGCAGCCCGCTGTCATTGAATTGCAGCAAGCCGATTTAATGTCTGAGAGGACAAGGAATAACTCCTTCAACAATATATGTAATGCGACAAAATGCAAGCATGCAGCTTTTGGACAGGCGTGTAATTACGTCTGGTAGCTTTCGGAGTGAAATCTTTTATCATCCTCCAAAGTTATAGAGATATGATGGGATGATGGAATGAGCACAATTGATATTCCAAACCATGGTTCCCCTGTCGAACGACGTGGGAGAGTACAAATCTTTGCAGGTGAGATTAACAAATGTACGTACCAGCTACAGTGGCTTCCACTACCACTAGGAGAACAAGTATCAAAAGCAGTGAGGTCCGCATTGCCGCTGTGTTTCTCTGTGGAATAATGCTAAGTCTGGAACACACCTGTTCCTTTTATGGTTTAAGTTGTATTATTCATTAACACAACGGCGACTGAATGTCACTTTGTGTTCTATTAAGATGTAAATCATTAGTTCCAACTCAGCAATGAAATCAAATACTAAATGTGTCTTTTGGATGTTCAGATCATAAATAAGAGATAGTAACCTGAGTACTGTTTGATCTGTCGAAGATCGAGATCGATTCTTCATAGGGACGTAGAAACAGGAGTACGACACTCAAAACCGCGATCCTGCTCAATCACTCAGTAAAACCACTCGATATGCCTGCTTTGAACCTATGTCTTTTCGTTACCATTGCTAAATAAAGGAAGGTCTATCTCATATCTAACTTTAACAACTGAATTTGCATCAATCGCCGTTTGAGGAAGAGAGTTCCAATCCTCCACTTGTCCTGCTGTGTCGAGTGCGTTCTGTCCTATTTCCTGAATGGACTGGCCCGAATTGTTTTCCGAACGATAGAAAGAAATAGAGTGAGGCAGAGGACGAGAAACAGCTTCAAAGAGATATGTAAAGTTAAAACGAGCATAGACTGTAAAGTACAGTACAGGAACAGGCTCTTGAGCCCACATTATTTGCATCAGCCATGCTACCATTCTGAACTAATCGATTCTGAACTGCCATTTTCTGTATCCTTTATTCCCTTTCGATTCATGTTTTCATCTAAATGTAAAGGTTTACTAACGTATTAGCTTCTAGCACCTGATAACTATCCAGACAACTATACAACTCAGCAAAACAAAAGTCTGACCACGCACATCTTCTTTAAAATATTCATCCTGCCGAATCAAATATATCTCCTCCAATATTTGTCATTTCCTCCTCGGAATTAAATTCCAAAAACCCACCTTATCCATGCCTGTCTTAATTATAAATAATTCTTTCAGGTCACCTTTCAAATTCTGATGCATTAATGGAACCGATACATGTTTGTTTTTCCAACCTGTCCATACAAGCTAGCATTTTCTGGTCAAATATTATGCACCCTGCCCATCCTTGCTGTAGTGTGGCCAAAATAAGTGCACGCAATACTCCAAATATGATCTCACAAATGTCTTTCCAAGTTTTGCACTCAATGCTCCAAGAGAAGAAGGAGAGCACACGGATATCTTTTTTCTAAATCACCTTATCCACTTATATTGCCACATTCAACGAGCAAAGTGCTTGGACATCAATGATCCCTCTGTATGTTTTCCACTAAATGCTCCTCAGTGTAATGAAGGCTTCTGTCTCGCCGACAGTTACAAGCACTCAGTTCCAGATTCCCATCACGCTCTGAGTGATAAAGGAAACGCCCTTGTTCCCTGTCAATCCCCTCCTCGTTTCTGATCATCATTGCCGCCTCGGCATTGGTGCCTCCTTCAAAGGGATCATTTTTCCATGTCTCTTCTGTGTATTCCTCTCTGTATTTATAGACCTCAATCATGTCGCCCCCTAATTTCATCTGTTCTGAGGAAAATAATTCGAGCCTGTCAAATATCTCTTCATAAAAGAAACACTTCATTTGAGGCAACAGGCTGGCCACTCACTTGTGCATCCGATCTTCAGTGACGTCACATCGCTCCGACCAACGCTCTCTCTGTGGCTGAAGCAACTTTGTACAGAGTTCCAAGAAACCTTTTCTAAATGGTTCCCAGACTAATTCAGACCTTTGCAGAAATCGTGAAGGACAACTAGAGCCTGGGACACAGTCATGAGCAGCTGAGGAGGAAGTCTGCTAAACATTGATCTTTCCACTTGCTGATCTGGTCCAGTACAGCTGGTCAATGGCTGAAGGATGAATCGCACCCCTAACATCACCTATCTAACCTTAGGCCACTTGTACGTGTTCTTTATGAGAAGGTTCATCTCAGTTGTAGAGGGACACTGTTTCAGGAGGAAAGTTTGAGCCGATTACGTCTGACTCGTTGGAGTTCAGGAGAATGACAATAATCATTGTTGAAACATGCAAGGTTACGAGGATACCTGACAATCTAGAAAAAATATCGTTTCCCCTTCTGGCAGTGTCCATGACTGAGGAACTCATCTCAGAAGGAGTTTCCCATTTAAGTCATAGACGAGCAGGAATTTCTTTTCTCAGTGGCAAATAATCTGTGGGACCTTCTTTTATTAAAATTATTGCAGAGATCTTTGCAGGAATGACGCTTAACTACACTCAAGCCTCTGATAGAGATTTGTTTAAAACAATAGGAAAGGAACCGAGGGTTATGGGGAAAAGTCAGTAAAACATAGCATGATCTGATCAACCATCATCTCATTGAACGTTGGAACATTCTCGATGGCGAGAATATCCTCTTTAAGATAACTGGAATAAAAGAATAGAATATACCCAAGGGGTTATCCCATGAAGGCCATGTATGAAATCAGTGAGGCAACCCTGCTTCTGAGCTCCAATCCTCCTGCAATGATTGCCAAAGTACCATTGGCTTTTCTTGCAGCCGGCTGCCAATCAGTTTATGAATAAACCTTTGGTTCAAAGACATTGTACAGATTCCCAGAAAACTGAGAAAATATGTGAGACAGAATGGCGACTTATTCACTTCAGGATTAATTTTTGAAGAAAACAACAGTCAGTCGTAAGAAATGTGTAACCATTGAGAGACAACTGGCGATTATTTAACATGTTGGTCACCACACGTCAGTCATGGTGAGAGTTTAAAAATATGTAACCAATGACATCAATGATTGAGAGTTATGCAGTGTAAGCTGTGTCACCACAATTGCAGTTGACATAGCAATAAGTGGAAAGGCAGGTTACGAGATGGTTCCAAACAATTTCGAGAAAAACTCTGATAGATTGCTGTTGGAAAATAAATAGTTGACAGATTCTTTTGTCTTGTTGTAAGACGTGAAATCGTTCCTGTTTTTAGTCATAATACATTGGAACACTATTTCAATGGAAAAAGCTGCAACACAAAAGGGAGTTGGAGTCCAAGTGAACCAATCACAGAAAACTAGCCAACAGCAGGAGATGAATATCGGGAATGTAAATGGAATGATGGCACTTCTTTTCGGGTGTTTGGAGAATAAGTGTAGTTAAGACTTACTGCAATTGTACAAGATGCTGGTAAGGCCGCAACTGGAGTCTTGTGAGCGGTTTGGAACCCTTAAAGAAAGATCTCATTTCATTGGACGCAGTTCAAAGAAGATTCGATTGGTTGAGATAAGAACAGGAATTACTGGAAAACCACATAGTTCTGGCAGCATCTGTGGAAGTAACACGGATGAACGCTGAGGGTCCAGTAACGCTTCTTCACATTACATGGTAGAGAGGAAAACAACATATGTACATATGCAAAATATAAAGTGGGAGTGCGGGAAGGAGTAAACGGCAGATGGAGATAGATGAGAAAGAGAGAAAAAATTCAACAGCTGGACAGGCAAATGCGTGAATAATGATTAGTTTCGGAGAATTAACTGCTGTAAATGAGGACGATTAGTGGTTGTGCGTAACTGCAGCCTTTGTGATGACAAAACCTGTTGTCTGTGGGGGAAACGATGGGGAAAGTTGGTCCAACCCGAAAATTTATGACTCCTTATTGAGTCCAGAAGCGTGTAGAGTTGTCACTCGTGCTATTCATCGAGCTGTTGCTCAGCTTCGCTGGAACAATACAGCAAGCCTGAGGCAAAGGTGGTGAACAGTGGCCAAGTTATTGTATTGAACTTGCAGGCAACTGACAGCTCAGTATCCTTTTTTTAAATTGCTCACAGATGTAATGTTGCGCGAAATGATTACCCAGTCTCACTTCGAGTAGATCACATTGTGAGCAGTAAATTCAGTGGACTGGATTGAGTGACGTGCAGGTAAAAGGCTGCTTAACATAAAGCTGTGTTTGTGTTGTTAGATAATGAGGAAGGAAGAAGTAAAAGAGCAGGTATCGCACCATTTGCGGTTGCGGTGGAAGGTGCCGTAATGTTCCTAGTGTTTGTGCATGTGTGGTGTGGGTGGTTGTGTCGGGCTTGAAGGGGGAATGGACTTGAATCAGGTGTGCAGGTTGGAATGGTCTTTCTCAAAAGCTGACATGAAATAGAAGGGATGTTTCTTTCTGATGGTGGGATCCGGTGCAAGGGTGCAAATTGCTCCTAATGATGCTGTGGATATCGATGCTGGTGGGATGGTGGGTGAGGACAATTGTTATCACTGGTGGATGATGGAAGAGCGTGGTGATGGCTGAACTGAGGGAGATGAGCTGGATACAGTTTAGGGGCCTATCAACTGTCGTGCTGGAGACTCCTCAGCAAAGGAGTAAAGTAAACATTTCATAGGCCACGTTGTAGAAGGTGAATGAATTGAACAGATGTGATGAAGTCAAAGGAGCTGGAAGAATGGACTGGAATCTTTTCACGAAATAGGATGTGAGAATGCATATTCAAGTGAACTGTCTGAGTCTGTTGTTTTCTAAACGATATTGGTTGCCACTCGATACCCAATAATGGAAACAAAGATGTTTAAAAAGGGAAGGGAGAATTCAGAGATGGATCAGGTGAAGTTGAGAGCATGGTGGAAATTGGAATCGAAATTGACAAACATTTTCAATTCTGGATGACAGAAAGAAGCAAAGCAATATTATCATTTTATACAGGAGGAAAATTTGTGTGTGGGAACCGGAATAGGACTGGAACGAGGACGTTTGCAAGTCTCCCATGAATCGGCAGGCATAACAGAGCCTGATGTGACCACCACACTGACCGGAAGGAAGTGAGAGAAGTTAAAAGTGACGTTAAAGATAAACTCAGCTAGGCAAAGGATTAATGGTAATAGATGGAGCAGGTCAGATTTTTTTTCCCAGGAAGGAGCAGAGAGTCCCGATACCAGCATGATAGGAATGGACATATAAAGGGATTATGTGTCAAGGATAAACCGGAGTCTACAGTAAAGCTCAAAGGAGTCACGGATGTTAGTGGCAAGGGACTAGACAAGGGTAATTTGTAAATACGGTGGAAGGGTACTGTGCAGAGTTGCGAGATTATGTGCTTGGAGGTAATTGGTATTCCAAGGGTGGGGTGAGCAGAGATCACAGACACAATGGTCTAATATTACATGGTTGGCTCATGTTCTCAGAGTAGGTAGAAGAAGGCATCTGCGGGCGGGCATCCTGCCTCTGCCGTTTAGAGGTCAGTCCACGAGGCAATGATATCATCACCATTGTTGGCTAGTTTCATGACAAAGTCAGCATCGAATCTGTGATCATAAAGTGCAGTGCGTTCATGGAAAGACAAGGCCCTCAAGGGGACTCTAATCCACTCTAACGTCACTCCAAAGACCCCTTGGTAACTTCCCCTGCAACTGCAGAAGTTACAACATATGTTATTTTCCTTCCTTACTCCTCAATATCCCAAGGGCCCAAACAAACTTTGCAGGTGAAGCAGTGCTTAGCATGCACGTCACCCAATCTAGTCCACTGCATTCGCTGCTCTTCTGTACATCAGGGCAGTGATGTGTAGACTGGGCGACTGCCTCGCAGAACAACTAAAAGAACCTAAGATTCCCATTGCGTGCCACGTCAACGTTGTTTCCTGGCCAAAATACCTGTCTCAGGCTTACTGCAGCGTCCACGCTGGAAGAACTAATTTTCTGATTTGGACGTCTACTGCTTTCTGGGCCCAATATCAGTTCAACAATTTTAGTGCTCGAGCATTTACTGCCAAATTCAACCCCAACCCCAGACAGCTATTCTTGTAATTACATGGTCTCTTGTTTCACACTATGGAATATGAGCAACTAATTATCCCCATTTTTCGCTATTCATTCTCTAAGGCTGATTGTCATCCCCTCTTTTGTCTGTCCAAACGTTCTTCTTGCTTTTTGGCCTGTATCTCCACCTATCGATTTTCATTTACCCGCTGTCTCCTCAGCCGAGCTTCTGCATAAATAAAAACCTTCTCAAGCTAACGTTAGATCTGAAGGAAGGTCACTGAAACCAAAACGTTAAGTTGGGTTTCCTCCACACGAGCCAGACAGCTTGAGCTTTCCTAGTGAATTTTGTATTGTTTATCCTTTGCAGATCTTGCAATTCCTTTGTTTTTGATGAAGTCTCCTTCCACTATCGTTCCAATGTGCAATCCTGGTTAGATGTTTCGAAACGTCTTTGAATTTGGAAACGTTTACCCCGTCAAGATCATTTTCAGATATTCTGAGTAGCTGGGACAAATATAGTGTTCCATCGCAGATCACGAGGCCCTGGCTGGCTATTCTATATTATATTATATAAAACATAGCTGTTTGCACTTTTTGTTATGTCTCGATCAGTTAATTATTGATAGGTGTCAATAAATATGCCACTCACATATCGGTTTTATTTTTCTTCCACGAACCACTTACGAGTTTCCTTGCCAATAGCTTTCAGATGATACATCAAATGCTTCAAAGCCAGTGTTTACCCCTCATCCTTTCTTGATGGCATCCTCAAAACAAACTCTTAAGTTTATTGTGCATGATTTATCTTGATCATTCCGTATTCATTTGTTTGATTCCCATTAATAATTTACCGATGCTCTTTTATTGCATATCTGTCTCTATCCATTCCTGTCGCTGTCTCTCCCACACATGGAGTAGCACATGCACACGCACGCGCAATCATGCACACACAGATACACAAACTCAAACAAACAAGCAGAAAATGGAAAACAGCAACACAGTTCTGAACAGAGCGTGGTAAATTGATTGCATGTACGACTACTCTGGCTTTTTGGATTCTGGAAAAGGTCTGCAGTGAAAACGGGGAGGCAGGACGCATTTCCGGGTTGGTGACATTCTGGTTACTGCCACCATTATTCTGCCTCATACATGTTTCCTCTCTCGCATGTTCGTAGTCAGACCTTCACCTGCATCTTCATTCACAGTTGCACTCGCAAAATTAATGAAATTCCCTCCCGCACTTGCTCGGTTACTGTAATTTGTTACAAACGAAATTCGATGGTCAGCACATGTCCATAAATGTGCAACAAGGTGAAATCAATATTTAAAGAATTTTCCTTTTTTTCAGTTTTCGGTAATAGGTTCTGTGGCAGGCAAACAGTATGTACAGGATGACTCGATTTCAGACCAGGATAAATGCTTAAATGAAAAGCTGATGCCTCATTGAGATTATTGCCCAGAGAGTGGGAGATGGGCATTATCATCATGGTGATTTCCTGACAAACCACACAGATGAAATACACTCTGTGATGATTCATTCAGTCTCATTTAGCAATTGAAAGGCCCTGTTATTTTGATAGAAATACTATGCCACCAGAAGTGTCCAATTTACCTCCGAGACTGGGAACACTGAAGAGGACTGAAGTACGGCAAGTCCATTGACTTGATGCTATACTTTGTCAACGGTATTGCGCTTTAATTTGAAATCTACTTGACAAGGGTGAGGGGAACATGTCCATTGCAGTGGATTTTGATTTTTTAAATTCATTCACGGGATGCAAGCATTTCTAGATAAGCCAGCTTTTATTTTCCAACCATATTTGTCTAGAGGACAATTAAGTATCAGTGTTGCTGTGAGTCTGCAGTCCCATGTCGGCCAGGTGTCACACTTCTTTCCCTATTAGTTAAACAGATGTTATTTTTTGTGGATCTGACAATCTGTAATGGTTTCGTGGGCTACCATTAAACCATTAATTCCTGGTTTGTTTTCATTGAAGTCAAATTCGAAATACGGTCATGAACGGATTTGAACCCAGTTTAAACGAAGGACATGAGCTGAGTTTCTGGATTAATGGTTTAGCAATGACACCACGAGGATATTGCTTCCCCTCAATTGCATCACATCAATTCCAGGGCAAAAAGACAAAACCGGACATTCAAGTACGCTCTGAACATGCCCTAGTTATAACCCACGAAATAATATGGACAAAGCTGCCGTCATCGTCTGTACATTCAAATGTTGAGCAGAAATAAAAAACTGCAACTGCTACCATTCTCATCATTAAAATAGACAGAATTTAAAAAATAAATAAAATCTCGATACACAATGAGCAGCTCTGCATATGGGAGTCACCCCCTGCTGTCTCAAATTCTATTATAGATTTCTCGGCACAAGTGAAGAATGGTATGTCAACTCCATAATGGCCTTGAAGAATGACCCTCCAAAAAAACCACTTCCATACGGTCCAGACGCAGCAATTAAGTAGTGCAAGGTGCATCTATCAGGTTAGGTTTTCACGCCTTCCACCATCATTGTGATGATATTTCTGCATAGCAACAGAAAATGCACTAAGCCACCAGCCGTCTTTCTATCACCACTTTTAAAACTTCGTATTGTCGTAGTTGAATGAAAAAGGACACTATATCTGTGTGTGTGTATGTGGGGGGGAGGGGGGGGCATGATTGATTTGTTTTAAAACAAGTCGCAAATATCCTTAAATAAAAACTCATTCAACATTCCTTCCCTCTTAAAAGGTTGAAATCCAGGAACACCCCAGCTGTGTCTCTGGATCTCGCAGGCTTCCACAGGCAAAGAAAGCAACTTCCTTCCAGCTTCTAAACGTGGTACTAAGGTATTGGTCACACGTTTACATTCTCAAAAGGAGAGCTGTGAAAATGTTTCAAGCAAAGCTATTCAGAGGTATAGTAATTGATGTCGACTTGAAAATTGTAAACGCTGAGAAGACCATTGTGGATGGTGTAAATCTGAAATTGACACAGAAATGTCCAGGAATATTTCATAGGTCAGTCAGTATAATCAGATAATTTTAATCTTATTTAGTTATTATTCACTCACGGGAAGTCAGTGCTGCTCGCTTTGTCAGCAATCATTGGTTGGCATTAGCACTCATATGAAATGTGGTGACAACTGTGTGATAATCATTAATCTCATTGTTCGTAGGGAATAAGGTACTGATGCATTTAGACGTTAACCGTTGAAATTTAAATAGTTTAAGAATGGAATTTATAAAACTCAAGGGGAACTTAATGCTCACATCATGGAAAGCCTTCATTTGGAATTGTGGAGTTAGGAGAGCAAGGTCTTTCATACATTGCCTATTTAGGTTATGGAATCTATTTACTGGAAATGTCAATAAGGCAGGTTCAATGGCAAGCACTCAAGAGAAACAATGTCTGAGTCTGTGGATTTAAGTGGTGGGCAGCAATTTGGGAAAGGGCAGTAAATATGCATGAGTTGATAGACTGGTTGCATGTTCAATGAGAAGAATTTCCTCCGTCTGCTACATAAAGCTTTAGGGATTCTGTGATCTCAAATCTTTAGGAGGAGGGCGGTGAAAAACGGTAGTATATGTGTGTACAAGCAATGAGGGTGAAATGGGACCAGAAACACGACTCGCGTAGAGTAAATGGGACTTATGGCATACAGCCATGCAGCAGAAACTGTGAAATTGTTTTGTATGGATTTCATTGTCAGTCAGCTCCTGACCTCGTTACGGCGTCAATTCAAACCTGCATAAAACTGCTAAATTCCATCGGTGAGCTGAAAGTGACATTAATACCACTCTTGACGGGTGTGAAAGTAGGAAGCCCATGGAAGTCTGGAGTCGGTGAGAATCAAGGCACAGGCTCTCTGTTGGTGGGTGTCCTGCCTGGAAGAAATAGAAATGGTTCTAGCTTTTGGAGATCAGTCATCACAGCTCCAGTAGATCTGTGTAGGAGTTCCTCAGGTTAGTGTGCCAGGACTAATCATGATCAATTGCAGCATCAACAAGTCCTCCCTATTGGGAGGTCTTATTTGGGGAATTGTTTGAGAATTACGCAGTGATGCCATCATTTACCACTCCTCAGATTCTGAAACAGTTAATGACCAAATGCAGGCAGACCTGGAGAAAATACAACACTGCCCTGACAAGGCGCAAGTGACATTCGCGCCACACAATCACCAGGAAATTACCATATCCAACAGAGAATATAATCATACTCACTTGCCACTCAATGCTGTTACCATCACTGAATTCCCCCTATCAACATTCTGTGGGCTGTCATCTCCAACAGGAGAGAATCTAACCATTGCCATTTTGACATTGAATGGTGTTTACAATCACCGAATCACCCCGTTGTCAACATCTTAGCAGTGAGCAGAAACTGAACTGGAACAGGCAGAGTCTGCAACAGCAGGCTCAAGGCTATAACTTCTGCAGGGAGTTCCTTATACCTGTACGATAATTTGTTTTTATTTGCATGTGAGTTCATTCAACGTGCCCTGTATGACTAAATTCTCCAATGTTGATTTCAAAGATATTCTGATTTTGAATGTTCTTCACGAGATTGAAAATATAGCAAATTATATTTCGTCCATTGGACTTCTTTTTCTCAGTTAACGTGGCTTGTGTTATTTTATTTGCAGACTCCTGTTGCCCTGCTCACCAATTCCTGTCTTGGCTATTTTTGCTTTGCCATCAGTATAGAGTCATAGAGATTGCAGGAAGGAAACAAACCCTTCGGGACAACCTATCCATGGCGACCAGATATCCCAACCCAATCTAGTCACCCCTGCCAGCATCCAGCCCATAACCCTCCAAACCCTTCCTATTCATATACCCATTCAAATGCCTCTTAAATGTTGCAATTGTACCAGCCTCCACCACTTCCTCTGGCAGCTCATTCCATACACGGATCTCCCTTTGCATGAAAAGGTTGCACCTTAGGTCTCTTTTATATCTCGTCCCTCTTACTGTAAACCTATGCCCTCTAGTTCTGGACACCCCGACCCAGGGAAAAAGACTTTGCCTGTTTACCCTATCCGTGCCCCTCATAATTTTGTACACCTCTATAAGGTCACCCCTCAGCCGACTACGCTCCAGAGAAAACAGTCCAGCTTTATTTCAAAAACTTCACTAGTTGCAGTTACAACCTAGAAATGCCATAATTTTACTGAATCGCTGTTTCTCATCATGAACCAATTCTCTATCTAAACTACAAACATTACTTCAATCCCGATATGCTATTATATTTCACACCAAATGTACGTCTGGAATATCATGAAACGTACTTTAGAAATCGATATTTTCTGCATTTGCTGACTGGATTTCGATAACCAAGATTGATTGATTGTGTGAAGAAGTCATTGTATTTTGTCTTTCATAAACTCCTGTTTGCATTGCTTCATTTTTTTGGTGATTGCTAAATGTCATGCTACCACCTTCTTAAAATGCATGTTAACACTGCTGCTCCATACTATAGAGGTTGGAATAACTGGTGTGTCATATCCTGCTTCCACGTTCTTCTCCTTGGTAACTAAAGAAGAATAACCTCAATCAATAATAACAGCTGAACTAATGCTATTGGGATCAGCTGGCATTGCAAACCAGTCCGCGAGCCAACTGAGTCAACAATTGAGAAGATGGCAGCCCCGCCCATGTGGGAAATATAAGTGATGCTTTGGAGTTCAGAGGTCGACCTTTCAACATGTGAACAAAAGGAAGCTGTTGCAATTTTAATCCTGGCAGATAAAATGGAGAGAATTATATTACCGCATGAAAACTGTAAACCATCAAAGCGGTTTCACCCTTGAAAGAACAAGCATCAAACCTAAGGTACAGTTGGAAAGTTGCAATCTGAGAACATTACATTTTAACACGTACAATCCGGAAATCTCTGAGCAACATTGTGACATTTGCATTTTTTTGCGAAGAAGATTCTGGCTGCTGCCACATGTTTGCGGCTCAGGTAGACAACACTTCTCCACATTTCTCCGGTGTCAACAGTAACAACAACTTGCTTGGATATGACAACGTTAAAGTACCAGATTCCGAAATGGTTCACATTCCAATTAAAATGAATCAAAGGATTTCAATGATGAAGGTGAGGAACCCCACATGATAGCCTTCTAATTTAAGACCTGGGATATATTTGATCTGTTTGTGTACCATTTCTTTGGCTTTAAAAGCACGTCCTGGATTATGTCCTCTATCCGTAGGGAAAATAAAATAAATAGATTTTGTTTTTCATTGATTCTCTGTTGAATTTTGATATTTGTAGGTATTATAAAAAATTGACTGCTTTCATTATGAAAAATTATTCAGCTGTGCCATTGATAGCAAATCTTTCATGGGAAAACAGTGTTCTTTTCCCCCGAAGTAAATGACTTGCGCATCAAATTCACACCTGGCTTTCATTTCTTGTAACAGAATTATTTTTCCAACATTCATGGGAAAAAATGTAATTTATTCTATTGTTATTGAAGGGGAACAGTTCCGGTGCTATTGACTCGAATAAAACATGAACATCGAGCCAAAATAATTTGGTCGTCTTTTGCAGAGGTCATCTACAGTGAGACAGAGTTTGAATCAGGGAGGTAAATTGCTTCCCAAAGCTTTGCCCATTCTACCTCGTTTCTGAGTCTTAAAGAATATTTCAACTCTTCAAATAGAACTATGAGAAAGGCACTGTTTCAGAAGTGAAATTATTCAAAGTGAACTCACGATGAGAATGACAAAGCTGTTGTGCCACAACGCTCCTTGTTTTTGTAAAAGTTGTTCCTTTCTAAAGGTTGCAATGTCCTTGCTTTTTTTTCAGAGGGGTCGTAAATCGTTTCGGTTCTGGTCAGTCTGGTTTGGTACAGACGTTGAAGGATATTGAGAGTACTTTTTTGTGTATACGTAAACAGATGAGGCTTCAGGCCAAAGTGGTTATGTTTTAGAAGTGATGAAATGGTATGCCTACTCCTCGGATGCTGCCTGACCTGCAGTGCTTTCGCAACAACATAATCTCGACCCATGTTTTAGAGGTGACATGTGTAATGAAAGGGGAGTAGTCAGCCCTCTAGCTGAGCTGTTCAGCCAAGAACTGGTTGGAAGTTCAACAGTGAGCCGCGTGCAAACTCTCTCGTCTGCCCTAACTTCAACCTGTAATTTATTTTCTACTATGTTTCAAAGGGAGCTTGCATAATGGAATTGTTGTGTATTTTTTAGAACAGTATGCTTGAGTCAAGTTTGGATAGAATGAGTTCTGTATTGATTCTCTATTCTGATATTCGTGTTTCATTGTGTAATTTTGAGAATAAATACTTTGTCTGTTTTAATACTGGTTGTCAACCTCGCTAACAATCCAGGTAATTTCAGCAGTACTCCTACCGAGACAAATTGCATAGCTATGGTGCAGGCAGCCTGCCAAAGAATGTTTTGTGTGGTCTGGCCTAGTCCATAACAGTTGGAATTGGTAGACAAGCTGAAAGTTGGGTTGCGTTTGTCTGTGAGAAAAGGACAGGTAATTACAGCAATAACAGTCAATTAAATTTTGTGGAACGCCATCGGAATCTTTGGAAATGGCGGAATTGCAGATAAAGCAACTTGAACAGGAAAAGGAATTGAAACAGTTTCAATTATGATTAAAAGAGAAGGATAGGAAGAATAAAAAGAGTAAAAGAGAGAAGAAAATCATAAAGAGAGACTTTCAACTTTAAAAGTTAGCAGATAGAGAGGGAAGTCACTGAGAAGGGCAGACATGAAGATAAAATTTAGGCTGATTGAGGAGGATCGTGGAGATAAGCAACCCGATCGTAGCCAAAGACCTGATGGGGTTCTGTTTAAATATATGCAGACATTGTTTAAATTTGATAAGAATGTTATATAAGCCTTTTAATTTCATTTAAAGAAATGTTAAACAAATGTGTTGTTCAGTGACCATGAGGCGTTATTGATTCAAACAAAGCAATTCGTGTAATGAGTGAGGTATTTGCAGCTCGAGGTGACGAAAGTCATCTGAAGTTCAAATGAGCTTGAGACAGAAGCCTACAGACAGCGTTTCAGGAAACTAAAAAGTGCCCTGGTTAAACGTAAAATAAGTTTGAAAGGATCAAACAAAGTTTTTTTTTGTCGTTGGATAAGGGAATTAAAGATGGAACTATGACACTCTTCCAGAGATTCTTATATTGGAGGAGTACAAAACGCAATTCCTGATGTCATGAGGACTCATGTGGAAGAACAGAGTTAAAATGGAAGATGAGAAGTTGAAATGGTTGATTATGATAAGTTTGCCCATTAATCAAACTTTGACTTATGTGAGGGATATAAATTGTGTAAAAGAGAAACCGCAGGTGGTAAGGTGGTAGATCTATTGAATATCATGAAGACAACTTACTACCGGGTAAAAAAGGAACCTTGAAGGGGAAAGGAAAGTACAAAAATTGCTCAGGTGTTATCACTGCAATAAAGTAATTCAGGTGAAATCGCAATGTTGGTGCGTTAGAAATAAAACATTGGGAAGCCGGATGTAGTATTAGTCATTGAATTTTGTTGAAGTGGTAAATGAAAGCGCATTGGAATCTAAAGCCCGCACCAGAAGGGGCAACCAGATTGGAGGTGGGTTACCAAAAATGTGTGAGATCTTCCAAAACGGTATACCTGTGAGAAGAAGGTTTACTGGCATAGGCAGGGAGTTTCAGGTGAAGAAGCTACAGTATTAACAGATGGAGAAGTATATATATATTGATGCAGAGACCGAAGAAGATGTCGTGCAGAATGAGACATAGAAGTGTTCCATGATGTAAAGAGTGCTTAGAGTGTCCGGTGAAACAATCAATATAATTATTTCACACTTAAAAAAAGGGTCTTGACCTTGGTGTTGGCTTGCAACATTGCAGTATTTAATTTCCCAATAACGTGACTGAGACAAACCTATGAACTGATCATAACACCTTACCGTTTTTTGGAGAAATTTATGGAGAAAAAATCCAATATATTTAGATGTAGCTTATTATTGCTGACATTCAGTTCGAAAATTATGCTGGTCACTATATGAGAAAACGAAATTGCAAACACGTTGTCGGGACTTGGGTAAAGACAGACGGAGGTGATCCTTGGCAGGAATAAGCTGACTGAAATAGAATGTAGTTGTGAATGTTTGCATGCTTAGAGTCAATGTAAAATATGTGCATTGTAGTCTATTAATAGATGAATAGGAAGAGGTTTAAAATGAAGCCATCCTTGTAAATTGATAGATCATATTTTTTTAAGATTGACGGTGTGACGAAGGTGTGTCACTTTTAACAACATATTTTCTCTTCTGGACGACGTCCCCAAGGCAGAAGACCCGAAGTACCGCCTGAAAATGGCTTAAATGATTAACTAAGGAGGCCTTTCGGTTTATTATAATGGTGGTAACAATGAAGGGCAGTGGCGAGTTCAGAGAGACCAGGTAATCTCGATTTGTTTTTAACTGTAGCATTCAGAAGCGGCTTGAAGGCCCAGAAGGGTTGGAATTTCAACAAGTAATCACTAGCAGCTATTGTTTCTTAAATCTCTCTTGGTGTTTTTTTTCTTCTCGGATTAGAGAACTGCACGTAAGAATTTGTGCTTAAATCAACCTTTTTGTCAAGGAGTGTTTTTAGGAATGTCACTGCATTGAAACGGTTAGTTAGGTGAAGATACTGTATCTATAGTTTGCGAATGTGTTCCAATGTATAAGCTATTCCAAATTGTTATTTGTTTATATTTAGATAGAGCGTTGCAATAGATTTTATTTCACTTAATGTCGAGTCACAAGACATCTGGAATATCCAATGTACGTCAATGTTTAAAATAATGAAAAGTGAAGGTCTACGCTCCTGCCAAAAGTATTTCTAGGGGGATTGGTCTGTTCCATAACATTTCAAACTGATGGTCTTCTGACTGACTCCTGTTATTGAAACGTGAGTGGACGGTGCTGGGGATTGTTTGCGAAAGGTTTCGCTGTGACCTGCCTCAGACATTCAGGGAGGCCTGAGGATTTGGTGACCCAATTCTGGACGGAGCAGGGAGATTGTAGTTACAGCATTTGGGTCTTCAAACTGAAGAACAAATGCAGCAAAGTGTGCAGAGACAGGAAGATCTGAAAGCTTGGGTGTGTGTGTTGGGGGAAAGGGATCTTTCCTATCCATCTCGGGTTTACCAAAAATGCTTCCCAAACTACACTTAACCCAGGAGTAGAATATGACGGGACCTTGGTTGAACAAGGAGCTTGTCACAGAATTGTGGTACCTCCTTCAACAGGATATCAGCCTCACTGCAGAGGGAGAATGGCGATAACCAGTTGTTGTTAGGGTCACAGTTTCATTCAGCTTATATGATCCAGAATAGTCCAGGCAGTCGTGAGTGAAGCATGATTGTGATGGTGTGGAAGGGTACTACACCTTCAATGAGTAAAACGCTTAGACAGTCACACAGAGTGCTGGAGAATTTACATTTTAACATTTGGTCCAGCAGCTAGAGTAGCTGGTTGCCTGCATACAAAAGTAAATTCGAAGTCAGCCAATCGGCTTAAGTTATAACCTAAAAATACCAAACTCAAATCAAGTTTGAAAATCTTGACATGATTAAAAGCCAATGACAGAATCCAATGTTTTGGGTATATGATTGGGAAAACTTGAATATGAGAGAGAGTTGTCAAGCCACCAACATCTGCACAGTGCCTGGATTATTAGCTCTCTTAAAGCTACCTTTATCGATCAAGACTTGCGGGTGTCAGTGTTGGACTGGTGTTTACAAAGTCATAAAATCACACAACACCAAGTTATATAGTATAGTAGCTTTATTTGGAAGTCCTCGCTTTCGGGACGCTGCTCCTTCATCAGGTGATTTTTGAGTAGCGGATGAATGAACAGCGCTCTGAAAGCTAGTGCTTTCCAATATACTTGTCAGTCTATAACCTGGTGTGACGGGTTTTTTAACTTTATTGATCAATGACCTGTGAAACAGAAATCGCTAAAAACAAGAAAATCTAAAGAGAAAGATACCAAGAGACGTTTCGACAGCTGGCTGGTTTTGAAATTTGAATTTTAATGAAATCTAAATCAGAGGTTTTGTCCGACTGATATTCTAGAAGGGAAAATTAACAATAGGTTAGAGGAAATAGTTATAAATACTTGTTAGTTCGTTATTCTCTGTTCCAGCAATGAAGTTGTTATTTATTACTTTAAATAGTTCTTGGCCATTGAATTTTCACAGGTTATCTTTTAGATTAGATTAGATTAGATTACTTACAGTGTGGAAACAGGCCTTTCGGCCCAACAAGTCCACACCGACCCGCCGAAGCGCAACCCACCCATACCCCCACATTTACCCCTTTTAACCTAACACTATGGGCATTTTAGCATGGCCAATTCACCTGACCTGCACATCTTTGGACTGTGGGAGGAAACCGGAGCACCCGGAGGAAACCCACGCAGACACGGGGAGAATGTGCAAACTCCGTATCGCATGGGATAAATCGCTCTTGTGTTGCTGGTTTAAATTAGGAGTGTGTATGTGTGTGTGTGGGTGGGGGGCGGGGGGGCACTGTGTCATAACAGCTTGGCCGCACGACGTCGGGATTTGAACGGTATGGAGGCTTTTGTCCGCGATTTGAAAAGTTTGAGTCCTAGATTTGTGATTGGAACTGGTTTAGACAGATTTGAATAGATTTATCGGTATGAAAAATCCCAGCAGATTTAAATACTTGGAGGTTGGTGCCCGAGATTTCAAAATAAAACGTAGATGATATTATTTGTTACACTTCGGTTACTTGTAGTTGGATAAAGTAAAAGTGAGAGTAATTTCTCCTAAAATTGCTATTAGGTTCTGGCATTTGAAGATGATTCTGAAATTTGCCAAGAAAGTTTAGCAGGAAAGAAGGAGAGTTACTCAAACATTTAGCAATGTCAGAGAAACAGACCACAGCAGTTGAGTTAGAAAAATGTAAATTACACTTGAGGAAAATGAAGTTGGAACAGAGAGAGGGTGGGTAGAGAATGAGAAAACGTTCTTAGCTGAGGAAAGAGTGGGAGAAGGGAGAGGAACTGAGAGAGAAGTGAGAAAGTGGACAAAGAAAGAGAAAAAAGGTTCATCGATGAGCAAAAAGAGACGTGAATTTGCACTGGTGAAGTTGCAAGAAGTGAATAATGTTAACATAACAGGATGAAGATAAAAGCAGAGTACAGTGATGATACAAATGTGTTAAAGGTCTACCACAATTAGATGAGAAAGGTTTTGAAGACTTCTTTATTGCATTTGAAAAATTGGCTCGGCACATGGTGTGTTCTGAGGATTTATGTGTAATGGTATTTCAGATTGAACTGGTGTGGAGAGCTGGTGAGGTATTTGGCCCGCTGTCAGATGAGGGGTCAAGAGATTATGAAAAGATAAAATAGGCTATTTTATGATCATTTGAATTGGTACTTGAATCATATAGCCAGCCGTTCAGAAACACAAATAAGGAACCATGTCAGACGTAATCTGAGTTCAAAATAATTAAACCTCGGCATTTTGAGAGATGGGAGCACACTTTCATAATAGATATGACCTATGAGGCTCTAATAAAAATTATTCAGCTGGAGAAGTTTAAAAACTAATTTCCAGAGATGATAAGAATTCATGAGGAGGAACTTGAAAATTAATGAAGTGAGAACAGCAGCAGAATTAGCAGTTGATTACATGGTCGTGCATATGACAAGATTCCAGTCAGAATTTCATATTGTGAGGTATAGAAGTTGGGAGAAGGGAAGATCCTACACTATGAAAGCCAAAGGTAGACAGCCTGGTAATAATGTGCCATAGGATAAATTAAGAAACCCAAGAGGGTGGAAAGGACGTGAAAGGCATCACTGTTAACACTGTGATAAAGTGGGGCATGTAAAGTCACAGAGCTGGTCATTGAAGAAATGCGCTGACAGTAAAGGTATGGGAAAAGGAAGTTAAGCCAATGACGTTGTTGAAGGTAATAAAGGAGACCCAAAAAAGAGCCAAGGAACTGCAGGAGAGTGCACTGCCCAGGCAGGTGCTGGGTATGGATTTCGTACCTTGATCTCATCAAATAATTCGCCTAAATGTGTAATTTTTACACAGAGAGCAAAGGGGGAGAAGGACAATAAGACATAAATTTGAGAGATACAGCATGTAACCAGTCGCTGGTAGTATAGGATAAGCAAACATGCACTCTTTCTGATCTGTTACCTGAGAGTGTGGTAGTTTGTGGGATAGATGGACAGATATTTAGCGCTCCCGATGTAAGGTCATGTTGTAGTACCAACCCAAGATTGGGGAAGGTGGAGTGGGAGTGATTGACAGAGTGTCAGTTCCAGGAACTCAGGTTGTCCTTGGAAGTGACTTGGCAGGATCCAAAGTGAGAGTGACACCGCTTGTTGCGTAGAAGTCCAAGGAAGGCCAAGAAACTGAGAAGTTAAAACAGCCCTGGTATTTTCCAGACTGTCTGATAACCATATCCTACGATCAAAAGTCACAGTACGAAGCTAAAATTAAAGAGAAATTTGAATGAATTGAGTATCAGTTCGCGGACACCCTGTTTGATGTAATGATGCAGGAATAATCTCAACAGGCAGATGGTCAGACAGAAGAGTTTAGTCCTGAAAGGTTAAGGGACTTGTAATAGCGAGACAAGACGATAAAAGATACATATGTGGATGGGAACCATGAAAAAGAGGCAGAGAATAATCCGAAGGCTTATTATCTGAAAGACGAAGTTAGAAATCACACAACACCAGGCTATAGTCCAACAGGTTTAATTGGAAGCACACTAGCTTTCGGAGCGACGCTCCTTCATCAGGTGATAGTGGACAGCTCGATCGTAACACAGAATTTATGGCACAAATTTACAGTGTGATGTAACTGAAATTATACATTGAAAATTTCAATGTATAATTTCAGTTACATCACACTGTAAATTGTTGCTATAAATTCTGTGTTTCAATCGAGCCCTCCACTATTGCCTGATGAAGGAGCGTCGCTCCGAAAGCTAGTGTGCTTCCAATTAAACCTGTTGGATTATAACCTGGTGTTGTGAGATTTTTAACTTTGTACACCCTAGTCCTACACGGCATCTCCAAATCATATCTGAAAGACAATCTCCTTAGATGGAAATGGAGACCACGGAAGGTTATGCAGAGGAGAAATGGTCCGAATTGCACCAGATTGTTTTGCCGGGAGCATATAAACAGGAAGTGTTACGTTAGCACATGTAGCTGGTCACCTCGGTTGAGGAAAGGCCCAGGCTAAGGGACAAAATATTTTTTGTTAGCCTGGAATGCACAAGAATGTGGTTACATTTTGTCATTTATACCAAGCGATAGATACGCCTCAGGTGGTAACAAAATCAGCAGTTTTGTTGCCAGTTCCCACACTTGAAGTATCTTTCACGCAGGTTTTAATTGATTGTGTAGGTCCCCTCCACAAATCCAAAAGTGGGAACCAGGACTTGTTAAGCAGAATGGATATGTGTTCCAGATTTCTGGAGGCAATTCCATTACGTAGTATCAAGGCAAACACGGTGGTAGAGGAGTTAGTAGCTTTCTTCACACGGTGTGGGCAACCCGGAGAGATTCACTCAGAGCAAGGTTTAAATTTTACTGCCAGGCTATATCAGAAGGTTATGGATAGCATAGGTACAAAGCGCCTTAAAGCCAGTTCGGCTGATCCTGAATCTCAGGGATATTTAGGAAGCTGGTATCAGACCTAGAAGACACATTTTGAGAGCTGACTGTCAGGATTAACCGAATGATTAGGATAAATGTATCCCATTCGTATTGTAAGCTATTGGAGATGCCCCAAGCGAATGTTTTCAGTTTACTCCCTTCGAGTTCATATTCGGGAGAGACTCTTTGAAATTAATTAAAGAAATATTAACAAGACCAAACTCAGAGATCTCATACGTAGATTATGTATCAGAGGTGAGGGAGAGACTAAATTGAACAGTGCCGAAAGTGGGCACAGCATGGAATTAAACTGGTGGCAGACAAAAGCTCTGAGACTCAGGCGTACCTCCAAGAAGATGACATGATATTACTCTTACCAGTGATATGAGATCCCTTCAAAGCAAGGTTCAGTGGTTCCCATCAAACTGAGAATAAGTTGAGTCCAGTGAACTCAGTAAAGATGCCAGACAGAAAAATAATGTGTCAGGTAAGTCAGGTGAACATGCTGAACACGTATTATACTATGGAGAAAAAATGGAGTATCAGGTGTTAGGTACTGCCCTACAGAACGAGGGATCAAATCCAGATGATGTGGATTTTGATGTGCGTCAAAATAGATTTAAAAATGCAGAAGTCCTTGAGGAGTGGAATAGGTCAGTAATCTGGCTGTCTCAGGAGCATAGAATGCAATTTTTAAAAATTGCTACTGCAGTAGAAGGGCATATGTAAGAATCAAATGGGGAGGTGTAATGCTATTGTTAATTAAGTAAACGTACAGAATACTGCTCCAATAAAACAATACCCTGATCGGATTAATATTTCCAAATCAAGTCAGATCCAGAAATCATCTAACCAAGCTAGGGTGAGTGGTTTTCGGCGATCCTCTTAGTTCACAAACTGGATGGGACTCAACAATTTTGTTTGGATTACTGGCAAGTCAACGCCATTACAATATCGGACTCATAACCAATTCAAAGATACGAGAACTCGAAAATGGTCAACATTCACCAGTGGAAATGCTCCTGGACTGAAAAACAACTATTGACTATGGGACTGGCCTAAGCATTTAATGTGTATGTCACGAACAATGTGTCAGAGCCGGTGGTGTACACGGATCACGATCCTCTTACATTCTTAGAACGATCTAAAGACAAGAATATGAGACTATTTAGCTGGAATGTTATGTCACAGAATTTTAATTTAAAAATCATACATGCTGTGAGTCATAAGAATGTAGTTGCAGACGTGTTACCGTGGAGATAACTGATAATAGTTAGATGAGATTTGCATTTCTTTAAAATTACATACATATACAGTTATATGTGAAAACATTATGGTGTACTTAAATTAAAGTTATTGGTGCGTTAGTGTAATGTGTTTCAAGAATAGAAAAAATGAAGCCATTATTCATGAGGATCGCTCATTTATTCTTAAGGGGGGAGGCGTTATGAATTTTAAGAAATTGAAGAGCGAGTAGAACTACCTGACAACATGAAGTGTTCAGAACAATACATGATGTAACCTTTAGGTCCAGCAGATAGCCTGGAGACAAAATCAATTAAACTTCAACTAATCACTTTACATTATACCCCAAAACAGCAACCTCAAACCAAGGCTGAATTCAATACTTGACAAAATTAAAAGCCAATTTTGGGGGAGTATAAGCTCGGGAACAGTCGAATAGTTGAGAGAGAAAAGACGAACGACCAATAGATATAGGTTGCTAGTCAGAACTCCCCGAGAGGTAGCTTCCCAGAGAAGGTGATTATATAAAGAAAAATCGTCGGAGGAAGATATAAAGAGAAGATTCGACATTTTGAAATTAGAATTTTTCAGCAAGTCTTCATCGTGAGAATCTTTTCAGACTAGTATTGCAGAATGTGAAGTAAACGATAGACTAGAACAAAGAGTTGCAAATAGATGTCAGTTAATTATTCACAGTTATACTTTAAGAAATATTTTTCACAGATTATTGCACGTGATAAATCTGTTCTGTGTTGCTAGTTTAAATTAAGCAGGAAGGTTTATTCCTTGTTGTGACAGTTTCTGAAATAACTTTGGAGCTTTTTACATTCTTACAATTATTGAGTTCTTAACAGTTTTGGACATAAAAGAATCAAATGTAATTCTGGACAACATTGAACAAAATGAGTAACAGAGAATAATGCAGTGCTGGAAGTCAATATGTACAAAATTGGTCACTACACCATAGGCAAATTCACAAATTGAAATCATCACTTTGCCTTAATTCATAATGAGACTAACGAACCAGCAGTAATCCAATTTTAAAGGCATAATGTCCAACTCCCTCCAGTCAAAAACATGGCTGTTCCCCCAGCCTCCAAATCCAAATCGTCTTCGACTCTACAATTCACTACGCTTTCATGAGTGCATCAGAATCCAACAGCAAACACGTCTAACAATCTTCAATTATTGCATCACACTCACCTTATGCATGACATTGCTCTCCAATCTGTCATAACATTTTTGTTCTGACAATCAATACATCAAACGCCCCTCAGTCTGTACATCTCAACATAGTCAAAATTTCACTATCATGACATCTAACTCACATGAGTCACAGCATGCCATTCCTATAATCACTCCATCAAACTCATAAATATTAACGTAGAGCTTTTTCATTTGAGTGGTCTGTCACTGGAAAGTACAACTCAGTGCCCGGTTACGTACACATTTAGATAGTAATTTGTTAATCACACACGGTGCGATTCTGAGATGCCACGACAAGTTTCATGCTCCCTTAATTTTGCAAATAAATCCGACGATAACGGAATGATACACAATATGAAATGATCAGTTAGGTTCCGCAGAACACTCACAATCTAATCTCATTTCACTCACACTTTATGTCCAAGGGAGGCTACAGAGTACAATTCTGATTCTGGACAGCGAATAAATACCTATGAGGTACACTTGAACTTTACAGTTGCGTGAAAGAGGCGAATGGGATGCAATGACTGAGGTGAATTGACTGCAGTGACTGGACTGATTGGATTTCTATGACGCCTGATTGTCGTAGGAAGAAGTACGTTATTTGAGGCAGTGTTTGA
Source organism: Chiloscyllium plagiosum (assembly GCF_004010195.1). Classification (NCBI taxonomy): domain Eukaryota; kingdom Metazoa; phylum Chordata; class Chondrichthyes; order Orectolobiformes; family Hemiscylliidae; genus Chiloscyllium; species Chiloscyllium plagiosum. The sequence continues at coordinate 79,777,460 of NC_057717.1, read as the reverse complement.
GGCCAATGAGCCGTGGTGTCTAAAGGAATTGGGATGCAATGACGCAGTGATGATGGATCACTTTACCAACGCAATGCATCAGAGCTAAATTCTCGTATGCATATCTGTCAAAACATTTACTGCCTTTGGTAAACAAACATTTCCTCCTTCAGAGATCACAGAATATTGAACATTAAAGCACCGTACAGGCATTCGGCCCTCGATGATGCAAAGACCTGTGGAACCCATCTGAAGACTATCGACCTTACACTGTTCAATTTTCATCCATATGTTTATCCAATGACCATTTAAATGACATTATTGAGAGTCTACTACTGTTGTGGGCAAACCATTATAAGGCTATACTACTCCTTGAGAAAAGAAAATACCTCTGACATCTGTCCGTTATCTATCACCTCTCAATTTAAAGCTTTGTCACCTCGTGCGAGCTATCACTATCCAAAGAAAACTGCTCTCACTGTCCACCTTATTTAACCCTCTCATTATGTTATACGTCTCAATTAAATCACCTCTCAACCTCCAACGAAAACAGCCATAAGTCTCTCAGCCTTTACTCATACGACCTTCTCTCCATGCCTGGCAACAGCCTCGTAAATAATCTCTGCACCATTCCAAAATATCCACATCCTTCTGAGAATGCTGTGACCAGACTGTACTCAATACTCCAAGTGCGGCCAAAACAGAGTTTTGTACAGCGGATACATGATCTCATGGCTCCGAAACTCAATCCCTCTTCCATTAAAAGTTAACCTGGGTCGAAACTTCCAGGGATCTATGTACAAGAACACCGACATCACTCTTCTAAGATATCTACTTAGGCTCTTTTGATTGCTTCTGCAGTCCAAAGGAAACAGCCGTTGGTTATCCAGATTCTCTACTTGATTCCATCCCAGTCAACCTCTAGTAAATAATGTTGAAAGCTTCTTCAGTACGAGAAAAACTTCCTATTCGGTCGCAGCCATAGCTACTCTCAGTGCTTTGGTGACGGTCAAAAAGAGTTTGTTGGAGTTCAAACATATCCTCCCTGCTTTTGTAAACCATGCCGCATCTCAAATAGGCAAATATTCAATGTGCCTGCTTGACTCCCACGATAATTTTCCTGCCATTTTCAGTGATCTGTCTACAAGCATTTTAAGATTATTTTGTTCCTTTCCAATTCCTAACGGCCTAACATTCACTAAGTAACGCTTGCCCTGCTCTTCCAAAGAACATCACTTCACATACATCAGTATTAATTTTGAGTCGGCACCGATCTGACAACCAGACAAATATTTCGGTCAATTTTGTCACCAAACATTATTATCCTCATTATTAATGATTAGGCAACTATTGTGTTCTCCGTAATCGTAATAAACATCTCCATCTCCATGTAAATTCAGATCTAAACATCTATGTGTTTTTAATGAATATCAGAAAGAGTAAGTGAGCCAGCATCGGTAAGTGTGGTATGTGCTGTTCGCTGTTCCACAAGCTGCCATCTACCATAGCCACTGGTCTCCTGCAATTTAGACAACTTTGAATCCAACGATCCAAATTATCCTTTGCTCCCTTATCCTATGCCTTTCTTTCTCATTTTCCAATGTGAGATTTTGTTAAATACGTCACTGAAACTCTTCAACAACATAAACTGCAAAGCACTTTGACAGTTCCTCGAAATATTCCATCAGCTTTCCGAGGCCTGACCTGCTTCTGGCAACGCCACACTGAATTCCTTGTTAAACATTGCCTCTCTAAATGTACATAAACGTTATTGTTATGTTTTTCTTCAAAAGTTTCCCCCCTTGTTATACGAGGCATATTGGTTTTTCGCTCCCTGCCCTATCACTACCACATTGCTTCTAGCAACTATCTAGCAACTATTGTTGGAGCAACTATCACATTAACTGTTCTTGCACCTTGGCTGTGGCAACAGACAGTTTGAAGATTTGGCTCAGAGTTCTTGGAAATACCTCCCAGCGTAACCCAAAGTATACGTCATCCAGACCTGAGAATTTGTCCACTTTCGGTTCTGCCAAAACCTTATCTGCCTCATTGAATCTTATATGAACTTTTTCAAGAATTTCGCAGTTCACTTTCCCACATCGGCGTTTCCATTGTCCTTCTAATGAATAACTAAATATGTCAAGTATTCTTTTAACACTCGTTTAATATATTCCGACTTAACACACACATTGCCCTTGATCTAGTGAGTTCGTCCAAATCTTTACCTGGTTAGGTACTTATCCTCGATATACCTATGGAATATCTCGGGATTACCAGGTTGATACATGACAGTTTTTACTTATGACCCTATTTTGCTCTATTACATCTTCGTCAAACATTTTACCATGTCGTAATTGATTTGACTTGTGGAAATCCTTGCTTCATTTACAATATCTGTACCATTGTGATGACTTTGGGTGTGTCAATGCTCTGATTCAATCACCTTACACCAGTGCGAATTTCTGATTGAGGTTTGCATTGCAAGTGTCGATCACTTGTGGAGAAATTTGGACCTTAACTACTTTCAAAATGTTCTAGTCTGTGCATGATTCTTCCTCCTTAACGTAAACAATGCCTTCAGATATTTTCGTTCCAGTAACAGTATCATCACAAGACCCACGGATTTATCAACAAAGGTTTCATCTGACTCTACACGATCCGTGACTTTGAAATCAGGTCCTTTTCCATCCACCGCTGAACAGCATAACAATATGAGCAAGTTGAATGCTTTGTTCGTTGTCAAACAATTCTCGAAAATTATATGTACACAAACCAATGTGTGAGGGTGATATGATAAAGATGCAGACAACTTTGTTGTCGTTCAGACAAGTTAAATGGGTGAGCAAATTAATTGAGGATGGAATGCGACTGTGCCTAAATGTGACTTTATCCACTTTGGTACTAAAAGGGGAATGCAGTTGAAAATCTGAATGGGAACAAATTGAGAAACGCGAATGCGGAACGAGAATTGGTTGGTCCCATAACCCAGTTGCTGAAGGGAAGCGTGTATGTGAAACCACCAGCAAAGAAGGCAAACAACACGTGGCTTTCAAAACGATAGGACTGGAGCACAGGAGCAGGGAAATCGTGCCGTAATTGCGTACAACTCTCGCGAGAGCAAACATGAAACATATCAGCAGTTTCGGTCAACTCGGCTACTCTTGCTGTTGATGGATAGCTGGAAACTTTCATATCGGCATACCAAACTCCCTAGAGTATCTCAAAAGTCATTTATGTTCTACTTTCAGAGACAACGTCAACTCAGAGACTCAAAGTCGATAGACAAAACCTTCAGCTTCTCTTGCCATACCCTCCGTCAACAGAAATTCGGGCTTCAACTTTGAAACCAGTTCCTTCTCCGTCCTTTCTTATCAAAAATTCTAATCTTCTGACTGATTCTGAGCAAGGTGAGGGTATAGGATGTGTTGAACGATTTGTGGAAATCACTTGAATTCAAAAACTGGGTGGGAGAAGGAGCTGTGAGAAATATGCAGAGAGCTTCAGCGTCGTTTGGACAAGTTGAAGGTGTGGATAATTTCATTGTCAATAAAGTCTGATGTGGATCAATGTAGCCTTATCCAGTTTGGTAGTAAAACGAGAAAGCCAAGTTAAAATCTGAATGGCTACACATCGAGAGAGGGGAATGCACAACGAGATTTGCTTGTCATCTTACCACTGTCTCTAAAACTAATGAGGTTAAGCAAGCATGGTGAAATGCAAATAATGTATCGGATATCAAAGTGGAAATATCCCAAAATGTCCTGCTGCGATTGTACACGGTTTTAGTGAGCCCACACATCAAACACTTTGTGAAGTTTTGGTGTCCTTATCTGGTCAATGACGTTTCTGCTCACGGGAGAATGGTGATACCTTATTGGACTGATTCCTGGATCAGCTCGAATGAAGCGCAAGGAGAGAATGAATTGGATATGATTAATTTCTCTGGATTCAGAAAAAATTGTTCTCGAATCTTATTATAACATATGATATTCTAAATGAGCGAGACACCGTCGATGAAGCAATGATCAAGATGTCCAGAACAATGAGTTATAACCATGCTTAATGTAGCTAGAATCTCGTCCTTCAATCTCGCTCTCTCTCTCTCTCTCTCTCTCTCTCTCTCTACATACCTCTCTCCTATCCCTCACGCTCATTTGAAAATTACCGGCATTTATAAGTATGTATCATCGTCATGCCATTCTCATTCGCTTCAGTTTCGTTCGATCTCAACTTCACCTGTATTTTCTTCTAGTTCTCACTCACCAGTTTCTCCGTTTGTTTGTTTTTTGACATAACACTTATGCTTTTCGTTCTCTTCCTCATTCCCCCCTCTGTGTCTCTGGCTCTGTCCACTGACGCAATTCGTACGTCTCAAGGCATGATTTTTTTCTGGACGTTTTCCTTAATATGTATTTCTTAGTCTTTGCTTCTGTGGCTCCACGCCTACCTTTGAAAATAGCCTGATGCCCATCTAACCCACAACGTTCCATTATTTCCATATGTATATCTAATGCCCATTCAAATGGCGTTTACGTTGGCCAGTCTACTTCTATCGCATGCAGGTCATTATACGCCACCACCACTCTCTGAGTGAAGAAATTACCCATAAGAGGTGTCCTAAATCTCTCTGTTCATCTACATTTCCAAGAATGTTGCCAGTAGTCCAGTACTCTGCAATCCTGTTACATCTTGCGAAGTGAACTATCTCACACCTTTCCGTATTAAACTCCATTTGCCACTTATCCGTCCATCTCTGCATCTTATCTATGTCCCGCTGTAACTAACAACATTCTTCGGCACTATCCACAACTCTGTCTATCTAAGTGTCATCTGCAAATTGATGAACCCATCCTGGTACACCCACATTCAGATCATTTATTAAAATGACAAATAGCAGTCGACTCAAAACAGATCCTTGCAGTACACCACAAGTGACTGAACCCCAGGATGAATATTTACATTAATCACCACCCTCTTTCTTTTTTCAGCTCGCCAATTTCTGATCCAAACTGCTAAATCAACTTAACTCTGGAAACTCCGCACCTTGTGCAACAGCCTTCTTTAGTACACTTCTTCAGAACACCTACCTCCCTCCCTTGACAACCAGATCACCGCCTGATATATACATACTTATCAAGAAACCCCAGTAGCCATTCCGTGAATAAGTTCCACATTTCAAATGTGTCCAACCTCTTCAGTATCCTTCGCCATCCTGTGCATCGTAAATCTTCCCTAATCACTTCAAAATTGTCTTTGCCTTAGTTATAACTCTTTTCCTGCGGTATAAAACTCGTCATGTTATTTTCTACTGTAAACATAACGAAACTATGTTCAATATCGCCAAAGTGATCACATACTTCCAAATCCAACACATACCGGGTTCATTCCACAGTACCAAATCCAATATGGCATCTCCCCTTGGAGGCGTGTCAACATACTATGTCAGAAAAGCCTCCTGCATACATTGACCAAAAACTGACCCATCTAAACTACTTTATCTATAGTATTCCCAGTAAACATTAGGGATCAATCGCCTCCATATATACTACCTTGTTACTCTCGCTTCCATTGAGATTCACCATTGCTATTCTTTCTTCTACATCCCTGGAACAATTCATAGGCCTGAAGAAACACCCAACAGTGTGACGTTTCCTTTTCCGTTTCTAAGCTTCGCCCAAAATGTCTCAGTGGATGCGTCCTCAAGCGTTCCCTCAGGTGTTGTCGAACTACCCTTGAATAAAAATGCCAGACCACGGCCCCAGTCATTTACCATCATCTCTGTTCTTGCTGAAACACTTAAATCCCAGCATCTGCAACAACATTCAAGTCCCTCCTCTCGCCCTGTCTCTGAAATGGCCACAACATCGAACTCACAGATGCCAACCCATGCTGCAGGTTCACCCACCTTATTCTGGATGTTCCTGGTATTAAAGTAGACACGTTTCAAACCAACATGCTGATTGCTGGTGTCCTCTCACGACCTTCTAATACTACCCCTGACCTCACTACCCTCAAACTCCTGTAAAATGAAACTATAATTCAGGTGCCTATTCCTCTGCTGCTTGAATTTTATCACCCTGGACAGCATTCGCAATCCACCACCAAAAGGATATTTGAGCGCCTCTCATTCAGGTGAAGACCATCTCGTTTGTAGATGTCTCATCTTCCCCAGAAGGAGCTCCAATTATCCAAGAATCCAAAATCCTCCCTCCTGCACCATTCCTGCAGCTACGTGTTCGGTTCTGCACTCTCCCTGTTCCTCGCTTCATTACCACGTGGAGGTAACGACTCTCTTTGTTCTCACTCTAAGATTCCACCCTGGTTCCCTGAATGTCTGCCTTAGATCCCCACCTTTCTTCCTACATATGTATTTGGTGCCTATGTGGACGCGACTTGGGGCTGCTCCCCTTACCCCTCAAGAATCCTGAATCACGATGAGAGACATCACAGACCATGGCACCTGGGAGGCAAAGAACCAATCGTGAGACTGTCTCGTTCCCACAAGACCTCCTTTCTGTCCCCCTATCTATGGAGACCCCAATGACTAAAGCTCTGCTCCTCTTCCCTCTTCCCATCGGAGCAACAGGGACAGACTCTGTGCCTTTGTCCCATTGCTTACGCCTGGTAAGTAGTCTCCTCTGAGCGAATCCAAAATGGTGTACTTGTCATTAAGGGGAACCATCACAGGCTTGTGCTGCCTGTCTGTTCCCTTTCCTAATCTTGACGGTAAGCTCCTTCTCCGCGTGGCTGTGGCGTAACTACCTCCACTCCGAGCTGGCACGTTTACCTGCTGCTCACTCCGCTCCCCAAGACTCATGGCGTCAAATCAAACACTGACACAGAGAACTCCTGCTGACTCCCGGGGTCAGATCAAACACTGACATGGAATCGTCCAGCTGACTCCGCTCCCTCAGTCTCCCGGGGTCAGATCAAACACTGACACGGAATCTTCCAGCTGACTCCCCTCCCTCAGCCTCACGAATTCATATCAAATACTGAGATGGAAACTTCCTGCTAAATCCTGTCATGGTGCCAGACGAAACACAGAGATGGTAACCTCCTGCTAACTCCCTTCCCTCAGTCAAATGGTGCCAGATAAAACATTGACACGGAAAACGTCTGACTCCCCTCCCTCAGCCACACGGTGTCAGATCAAACACTGACACAAAAAAACTCCAAATAACTCCTCTGTCTCAGCCTCATGCTGTCTGATCAAACACTGACACGGAAATCTCCTGCTGACTCGTCTGCCTCAACCACACGATGTCAGATTACAGACTGACACGAAACCTCCTGCTGAATCTCCTCTCACAGGTTAACGGTGTCAGATCAAGTACTGACACGGAAACCTCCAGCTGACTCCCCTTCTTCAGCCTCACGATTTCATATCAAACACTGATACAGAAACTTCCTGCTAACTCCTCTCCCTCAGTCTCAGGATGCCAGACCATACACCGAGATGGAAACCTCCTGCTAAAACCCCTCTCTCAGTCTCATGGTTCCAGATCAAACACTGATATGGAAACCTCCTGCTGACTCCACTCCCTCAGCGTCACAGTGTCAGATCAAACACAGACATGAAAACCTCTTGCTAAATCGTCTCCATCAGTCTCATGGTGCCAGATCAAACACTGACACGGAAGTCTCCTCGTTACCCCTCGCCCGCAGCTGCGGGATGGGAGTCAGCAGGAGAGTTTCATGCCTGTGTTTGATCTGAAACTGTGTGGTTGAGAGAGGGGAGTCGCAGGAGCGTTTAATGTCTGTGTTTGATATGACTCCGTGAGGCTGAGGGAGGGGAGTCAGCAGAAGGTCTCAGTGTCAGATCAAACAATGACATGAAATATACCAGCTGACTCCACTCCCTCAGCCTGACGGTGTCAGATCAAACACTAACATGGAAACCTTCCGCTAACTCGTCTCCCTCAGTCTCATGGTGCCAGATCAAACAACTACACGGAAACCTCTAACTGACACGCCTTCCTCAGCCATACAGTATCGGATTAAACACTAAAACAGAAACTTCCTGCTGACTCCCCTTCCTCAGCCTGATGGTATGAGATCAAACACTGACAGGGAAAGCTCTTGCTGACTACCCTCCCCTCCCCCAACGTCATGGTGCCCGATCAAACACCTACATGGAAACCGCTGCTGAATCTCCTCCCTCAGCCTCACGGGGTCAGATCAAACAATGACACAGAGACGCCCTGCTGACTCCCCTGCGTCAGCCTCAGGAGGTCAGATCAACCACTGACACGGAAAGCTCCAGCTGACTCCCCTCCATCAGCCTCACGGTGTCAGATCAAACACTGACACGGAAACCACCTGCTTACCCCTTTCCCTCAGTCCCATGGTGCCAGATCAATCACCTGCACGGAAAACTCCTGCTGACACGCCTCCCTCATCCTTAAGGTGTCAGATCAAACACTGACACGACACCTCCGGTTGACTCAGCTCTCTCAACCTCACGAGTTCATATAAAACACTGAGACAGAAATCTAACACGTCTCACTCAGTCTCATGGATACAGATCAAACACTGACAGAAATCTAACACGTCTCAATCAGTCTCATGGTTACAGATCAAACACTGTCAGAAATCTAACACGTCTCACTCAGTCTCATGGTTACAGATCAAACACTGACACGGAAACCTCCTACTGACTCTCCTCCCTCAGCCAGACGGTGTCAGATCAAACACGAACACGGAAACTTGCTGCTGACTCCCCTCCTTTAGCCTCATGGTATCAGATCAAACACTGACACGGAAACCTCCAGCTGACTCCCCTCCGTCAGCCTCGTTGTGCCAGACCAAACAATTACACATTGTACTGACTCCCATGCCTCAGCCTCACGAGGTCAGATCAAACACTGAAACGGAATTCTCCTTCTGACTCCCCTTCCTTTGCCTAATGGTGTCAGATCAAACTCTGACATCGTGACCTCCTGCTGACCCCCCTCCATCAGCCTCACGGTGTCACGTCAAAAAATGTCATGAAAAACCCCTGCTGACTCCCCTCCCTCAACCTCACGGTTTCATATTAAACAATGACATGAAAATCTCCCGCTGACTCACCTCCCTCAGTCTTCGGTGTCAGATCAAACATTTACCCAGAAACCACCTGCCAACCCATCGCCCTCAGTCTCATGGTGCCAGGGAAAACTCCCGCTGACTCGCCTCCCTCAGCCTCACAGCGTCAGATCAAACACTGACATGGAATCCTCCAGCATACTCCCCACCCTCATCCCATCGGTTTCAGATCACACACTGATATGGAAACCTGCTGCTGCTTCCCCTCCCTCAGCCTCATGGTGTCAGATCAAACACTGCCTTAGCTCCCTCAACCTAACGAGTTCATATCAAACACTGAAAGGGAAACCTCTTGCTAACTCCTCTCATTCAGTCGCATGGTAACAGATCAATCACAGACACAGAAACCTCCTGCTGAATGCCCTCGCTCTTGCTCACGGTGTCAGATAAAACACTGACACAAACCCTCCTGCTGACTCCCCTCCCTCAACCACAGCGTGTCAGATCAAACACTGACACGGATATTTGCTGCTGATTCGCCTCCCTCAACGTATGGTTTCAGATCAAACACTGACACAGTAACTTCCTGCTGACTCCCCACGCCCAGCCTCATGGAACCAAGTCAAACACTGACCTAAAGACCTACTGCTGACTTACCTCCCTCAGCCTCACTGGGTGAGATAAAAGACTGACATGGAAACTTCCTGCTGACTCACCAGCCCCAGCTTAATGGTGCCAGATCAAACAGTGACATAGAAACTTCCTGTTGACTCCCCTCCCTCAGCCTCATGGTATCAGATCATACACTGACGTGGAAGCTTCCCGCAAACTCCCTTCCCGCAGTCTCATGGTGCCAGATCAAACACTGACATAAAAAACTCCTGCTGACTCCCCTCCCTCAACCTCACGGAAAACTCCTGCTGACACGCCTCCCTCAGACTCACTGTGTCAGATCAGACACTGACACGAAACGTCCTGCTAAGTCCTCTCGCTCAGTCTCATGGTGTCAGGTCAATCACTGACATGGAAACCTCCTGCTGACTCCCCTCCCACAGCTACACGGTGTCAGATCAAACCCTAACATGGAATCCTCCAGCTGATACCCCTCCCTCAGCATATCGGTGTCAAATCAAAGACTGACACGGAAATTTCCTGCTGACACCCCTCCATCAACCTCATGGTATCAGATCAAACGCTGGCACAGAAACTCTTGCTGATTCCCCTCCCTCAACTGAAGGATCAATGTTCCTCCATATTGAACAACGCTTGCAGGAAGCACTGAGAGGTTGAAAATGCGGAGAATGTATACTGGGTGGGCCATTTCAAAATCATCACCAAAAGGGATTCAACATCAGTATTGTGATCGAAATAGTTCGGCCCAAAAGGACATTGCTACTGGACTGGGCCTGCACTGGATGTGGACGGAACGACAAAGAAGAAAAAAAACATTTTGATCTCAATCTACGGGCTGCAGACACATTGTTCAGTGAACATTTTGATAACATTAACTACCGCAAACAGTTTTGTCGAGACAAAGTCCCACTTTCACATTGTAAATAGCCTTTGACATTGCATGACACTTTCACTGTACTTAACGGGACAGATTTCGAATATATCTCGTAACTTAACTCTCAGCTGTATGTGATGATTTGGGTCAGTACCAACAGCAGCAGAATTGGACTCTAGCACAATTTTCACCGTCGCTGCCGAGCATGTGCTGCACTTTACACTGACCATTTAACGAAGGCATAAGCCCATGTTCGATGGAGAATACAGGACGGCCTGTCAAGAGCAGTACCAGGTACACCTAAACATGAGGTCAAATTACCAAACAGGACCACATACTCACCAAATGGCATAAGCTGTGCAATCCTGTCACATGCCGTCAGGATGAACAGTAGCGGACAATCAAATAATGCATTGGAGGAAGTGGATCCACAAATATTGCCTTCCTCAATGGTGGAAGAGCCCAGCACAACAATAGAAAAAAAGTAAGACCGAAACATTCACAAAAATGTTCAGACAGAAGCGTTGATGCCATCACCTATTTTATTCTGCTGCAGTTGACATTCTTCAGCTAATTTGACACACTTCGCTTGGTATCTGCAAGTGGGTGGAGAGGTTGGAGAATGCAGAGGCTGTGGGCCCTGTTAACATTCAATTCCAGCTGTTCTTGCTCGACTACAGCACTGACACCTTCGTGACAACGTGGGAAACTGGATACACAGAGACATAACATCAGACAATCAATGACTGCCCCATTTGTATCATCCCTATCATTAATAAACTGATGGAAGATGTCATCTACAGTGGCATCATCAGCAATTCCTCAGCACTAACCTGCTCCCTGAAGCTCAGTGTGTGTTCTGCCAGGGCCACTCATCCTGTGACCACATTGAAGCCTTGATTTAAAGATGCACAACAAGAAAACACACAGCTGCATTCTAGATGTGAGGCAAGAGTCGCTGCACTTAACATCATCATAACTGTATTTAATCAACTGTGGCATCAAGGATTAAGCGCAAATGGGAATCCAGAGAAACGCTGCACTGGTTAAAGTTATACGTGGTACAAAGGAAGATGGTTGGGGTTTGGTGGAGAGCAGCCATCTCAGCTACAGGACACCTCTGAAGCACCTTCCAAAGAGAGTTATTTCTGAGTAAGCCTGTAGATCTGAAATGTAAGAATAGAGCACCATACTCCTCCGAGTTGATAGGATTTCTCTTTCGTTACACAGAAAGCTGTGGTGGCTGTTTAACTGGACAGTTATTATGCCTCAAGTAAGGGGAATGTTGAGTTGGACAGTCCTTTATCGTTATCTAGTCAATGCAAGAATTGAACCCACACTAGTGGCAATAACTTGTATTACAAGCGAGCCACACACCTCATTGAGCTAATTAAGTCCTCAATCTGCTCCTTTGACAGATATTTAAACATTAATCTGTTCAGCAATGCCGGTATATTGATCTGGAGCAGATTGAACATGAAGCTAGCTTCCTAGCTTTGAGAGAGGGGCACTATCAGTGAGATATAAGAATGCTCTCTGTCCTCAGTCCAGCAATTTTCATCTGCTTCATAAATAGCCTTCCATCTATCATAAAGTCACAAGTGAGGGTGTTCGTCAATGGTTGCACAATGTTCACGATTTGACAATGTTCGCGATTCTGCATATATGCAAAACATGCAAACGTGTGCTCAAAAGTGACAAGTAACATTTGCATTACACATGATACAGAACTGAACCATCATTCACTAACAATATCCCTGGGATTAACGTTAGCCAGAACTGGACTGACTAGATGAATTAATACCCCATGCCTGTGAAGGACTTATGTCTGAAATGTCGATTCTCCTGCACCTTGGATGTTGTCTGACCTGCTGTGCTTTTCCAGCCCGCCACATTTTGACCTATATACATTCATTGGTAACAACAAAATGTCAGGGGCTAGGAATTATGCAGGAATAACTTACACCATGATTTATAAAAGCCTGCCCACCATTTCTCAGACACAAGTTGAATATGTGTTTTAATACATAATCCCCAATTTGCCAGGCTGAGGTATGTTCACCCCTCATCCACTGACACTGAGTAGCAGCAGTGATTGCCATTTCCTTTGTTCATATGCAGAATTTTACCAAGGCTCCTTACAACGTCCCTCTGAAACCATGACAATCAAAACAGGACAAGAGCAGCAGATACATATTTAAGTTATGTTCCAAGCTACCCTGATTTGGAAATATATTGCTGCTCCTTCAGTGTCATTATTTCAACTTTCTTCCCTCGGGACCAACAGCACTCAACGTGTCAGCTCACCCCCACTTTCTCAAGGGCTACAAGGGACGGGCAATAAATACTGGCCCAATCACATTGCATGAATAAATTAAAATGAAAAAGATTGCTCAAACATGATTAATACTGCAGAATGGGTTTTGGAGTTTGTGAGCGCAAGATATTTGTGTCCAGTTAGTGCCTTGCCTGTTGTGAACAGAACACGTGACATTCTGTTCGAAATAATCTGTCAGTCTTTCAGAGGCATGACCTGCATACGGAGCATTACAAAGACACTGACATTTACATGTCATATTACTGAGTTCTGAAACAGATGGATCCATTGAAAATGTACTCATATCTGACTGCACAATGTTCAGACACCCAGTGGGTTGCTGCATGAAAATGTATGAGTGAATATTAACACACAATATCAGTACAAGTAAAATGCTTGTAGATTTTCAAAGTCCTTGCACTTAAGAAAAAAATGCTCTTGGGTGTGATAACGAGACTCACTCTCCACTTCATGTTATTTTTCACTTCATGTTATCCTGCTCGTTGCTTCGTTTGGGACACAAAGTTGTCAGTAGCTTTGAGACACTTGCAACTTGTTCTAGGCCTGCCGACTGAACCCTTGTCTCTCTACTGATGGTGTGTTCAGTAACATGGAGTGGCAAGGGACCCCTTTCAATTCCAGCCTAAAGCAACTGTGTGTGAGTTGCATGTGTCTCAGGGCGTTTTCCACCCGGTGCTCTGGTTTCTTGCTACCGTCCAAAAGATGCAAAAGGTAGGCGGATTGGCCATGCGAAATAGCACGTCATGTTAATGGGTGTGTAGATTAGCTGAGGTAGGCATGGGAAATGCGGGGCTGCAGGTCCGGAAATGGATCTGGGTGGGATGCTCTTCAGTGTGAACTGTTGAGCCGAATGTCCTGTTCCACTGGGTATTGATAGCATTCTATGCAAAACATGAGGAAGTGTTACTAATTCAGACAAGCTTCGAACAGGGAGTTAAATGCTGGTTGACTTGGTCCTGCTATTGGATACTTTTTTGAAAATTTTGGGAATACTTTCCAGGTTGTCGTGCTGAAAAACACTGTGGACCTTCGGGTAAATCAGAGGCTTTCGGTGACCCACTTTGGATAATTCATAGTGATTGTTCTTGAAGTATCTGGATCTGAAACGTGACCAGTAAATGAAACGGATCAGAGAATTGTCTGGACTGGTGGAGCAGAATTTAATAGGCCGATCATTCAAGTTATTCATTTACATCTGTTTGTGATAAGTCAATTTTACTTCTCTTTTAGTGGGGAGTGAGCATTCAATGCAGATCCTTGTCAACAAGACCTTGAAGGCTTACTGTTCTCGAGACTTTGGTTGTAACAATCCCGAGCAGTTGAATGACTGCCTGCTGTTTCGCTGCCCTCGGTTGTTGAAAATGGATGTTCTCCTCCCACTGCTGAGTAGCAGGCTCACATTGCTATGTAGTCTGTGAAGGATGTATTTGATCTTTTTTACCAGTAATTAAGCAAGCACTCTGAGTGGATATGCAGGAGAAATAGTTGGGAAACTGAATGGCCTTCTCCTGTTGCTGTGTAACAGACAAGATAGGCTGCAAAGCTTCCTCATGTCCTTCTGAAACAGGCTCAAGAGACCAAATGGCATTCTTCTTACCATGTGGAAGGGAGTCAAGAGGCTGAATGACTTCTTCCTGTTCCCCATACTCAGCTCAAGAAGTTGTGTGGCAGGCTGGTGTTCCTGTTTCGCATTTTCTGTTCCATGAAAACATGTCTGAGAGAATGAATGCCCTTCTGCAATTTCTACATCACAGGCACGAGAGGCTGAATGACTTTCTCATATGCCCATGTAGTAGACTCGACAGGCTGACTTAACAGGCTTAAAGGAACACACCTTTTCCTGTGTAACACTCTCAATGCGCTGAACGGCCTCCTCTTATTGTTGTGTAACAGACTCAAGACGCTAAATGTAACAGGGCCGACACATATAAAAGACACATCAACCTCCAGATTATGAATAACCCTTAAACTGTATCGGATGATGCTCCCTTCCTTCTCAGTTACATAAAATGCAAATAATTTAACATACTCCAGATGTTTGGTTACTCCAGGTCAAGTCAGCATAAGGAGAGAGGAAGTGTTGTCTATTCCAAAAGGCATTAAGCATTGGCCCCAGGTCTGAATGGGATCTATGCCAGGTTAATGAGTGAAGCGAGGGAGGAAATTGCTGGGGCCTTAACAGATATCTTTGCAGCATCCTTGAAGGTGGGTGAGGTCCCAGAGGACTGGAGAATTGCTGATGTTGTCCCCTTATTTATGAAGGGTCACAGGGATAGTCCAGGTAATTATAGACCAGTCAGACTGACGTCAGTGAAAGGGAAAATGCTGGACAACATACTGAGGGATAAGATCTATTCCCATTTGGAAGAAAATGGGCTTTTAAGTGATGGAAAACATGATTTTGTGCAGAGAAGGTCACGACTTAGCAACGTAATAGAATTCTTTGAGGAAGTGACAAAAATATTGATGAGAGAAGGGCTGTAGATGTCGTATGCAAGAATTTCAGGAAGCTGTTTTATAATGTTCACCCATGGTAGGCTGCTGGAGAAAGTGAAGTGAAATGGGGTTCAGTGTATCCTAGCTGGATGGATAATGGCTGCGCAACAGGCGGCATGGAGAAGTATTGGAAGGAAGTTTTCTCAAAATGGAAAATTGTGATCAGTGGTGTTCTACAAGGATCCGTGCTGGGACCAATGTTGCTTGTGATATGCATAAATGATCTGCGGGAATGTATAGATATCCAGATTCGCAAATTTGCAGATTACATCAAGATTAGTGGAGGAACAGATACTAAAGGGGACTGTCATAGAATACAGCAGAATGTAAATTGATTGGAGAGTTGGGGGGAGAAATAGAAGACGGAGTTCATTCTCGGCAAATGCGAGGTGATGCATTTTGGAAGATGCAGTTGAAGAGGGAACTATGCAGTAAATGGAAAAGGTTGTGGAAGTGGATGCATTGGAGAGGGTGCAGAGGAGTTTTACCAGGATGTTGCCTGGTATGGAAGGCGCTAGTTATGAAGAGACGTTGGGTAGTTTAGAATTATTTTCATTAGAAAGACGAAGATTAAGGGATACTAACTGAGGTCGACGAAATGATGAGAGGTACAGACAGGGTGGACAGCAGGAAGCTTTTTTCCCTCGATTGGGCGACTCAATTACTCGGGGTCACAAATTGAAATCGAGAGCGAAAAGATTTTGTGGAGAAATACATGGAAAGATCTTGACGCAGAGGTTGATGAGTGCCTGAAACGTGTTGCCAGTGGAGGTGGTAGAGACGGGCATGATAGCGTCATTTAATGTGTATCTAGACAGATACATAATAAGCATGGAGCAGAGGGATACAGACACTTAGAAAGTAGGTGACAGAGTTAGAGAGAAGATCTGGATTAGCGCAGGTTTGGTGGTGAAAAGGGCCTGTTCCTGTGCTGTAATATTCTTTATTCTTTACGTTCCCCCAGTGAGACCTCGTGCAACGTCATTTTTTTGTTTTAATGTTTTCAGTGATTCCCTTTGCCAAATGAGCCAACTTTAACCTCGACCTCTTCAAGTGGTCGTGCGTTAGTCTGGAATGAATGGCCTCCTCCAGTCCAACTGTAACAGTCACATGAGGACAGAGTTACTTCAGTCAGTTGCTGAGCAGCAATCTTATTGATATCTCAATATCATTCAAGGATTTGGTAACACGCCACTTAAAATTAGAAGCAGTATTACACAATTCGCGACAAATATCTCGTTATTCTCCTTTATGGTCTTCAGAAAGATTCCTGCCAATCTTTTTCTTTTGCAGCTGGTCAGTGACTTTATCCATGTCTCCTTTTCTAAACAATGTGGAACATAATCCTGTAGTGTTCTGGCATTATTCCCATGCGCAAGCAGGAAAGGATTAAAAAAAGAAAGGTTTAGCGTTCATCCCTCAGCAACTCTCATACATTCCATCCAAAAATTGATGGAATGAAGGAGTTAGCTGAACTTGTTTGTTCAGTGTGATAAATGTCATTTTCCATGGATTCATATTCCCCAGTGAAGCTTTGTATATTTTCATGATAAATGGGCTCCATTCAGTTTGGTTTTCCCACAATACGATCGGGAGCACCAAAACTAACAAGGATCAACAGCTCCAGCGAGCAAAGAAGAGAGATCAGAGTCTGACGAAATTGCATGAGAATATTCCAACAAAAGAACAAACCGCAGAGCAACAGACTTGAATGTTCTGAAAATGGGTCAGAATCTGATAAACATCGACACAAACGTTACAACAATGCACAGGAGTTTATCTTGGAATTGGTGGGTGTTTTCGACGTATTATGATCAATTGTCATTATCATCGCGGATCCTAGTTGCACTTTCCATTATTCAACATTTTTATAATCCAATCCTGGGGATCTTTGGTGTCCCTGGTAAGTATCTTTGTCCCGTTATTATTTATTTAAACTGTGTATAATTATATTACTTTTTAAATGATTTGCTCTCCAGTTCTTGTGGCTGAAATTGTGCCTTCTGAGGCTCTGAATCCAGATATTCACTTTCGAAGCCCCTACTCACTGCATCAGCGTAATTTTTCATTCACTTTCACCATCTTCCCTTCTGGCAGTGTCTCTCATGGATCTAAATTTTGAACAACTCAGTTTTCGCATAGAACTTTGATTTATTGAATCGTTCTCCCTGTCATTTAAATATTGGGAGCATGGAGGTCACTCTCTTCTGTTCTGGTTACAAACACCATTTTCTTCTTCTCATTCTATTCCATTCCAGGGCCATTATCAAAGGCTAAAACTAAAAGGTTATCCGTACTCCTGACACCACACCCAAACATTCCTAATTTTAAATACTGATATATCCAGAACAGTATTCACTACTCGTATCATCTACTATTTGACCCTCGAGCTACGAAATGCAGTCTTAATAATCTGCTACTGACGCTCCCATCTTCCAACCTGCAGAAGGAAGTCTGAGTCGATATTCCACAGCTCGTATCTGAACTCACACCAAAATATCATCGATTCATTATTCCTGTGAGCACTGACCTATATTAGTATTCCAGGATTGTACTCTCGGCCCGAGACATTAAGTCTTCAGCTCGGGCACTGGCGTCGTCAAACTGAACAGCAAACAGTGAAAACAGCCTGTGATTGACACAGCTAAAATATTATCCAAACTAAAAGAAATCAGTTCTCTACCAGTGCAGTGCGCCAGTCAGAGTAGAAATGAAAGAATAGGTAGGATGAATGCTAGCTTGATAGGCAGTTTACGAGGGAGGGGATCCAATTTTTGGGACATTTGGACTGGTTCTGGGGTGATGAGACAAATTGGACAGTCCACACCTGGACCGGACTGGAATCAATGTCTTCGGGGGTACTTTTACTAAAGCTGCTGGGGAGGGTTTACACTAATGTGACAGGGAAATGAGAAGTAAACGAGAAGGTTATTTATAAGGTAAACCTCTAACGAACGTGAAAATGAAGTCTGTGTGACGAAGTGAAAGAGCAGGCAGGGAGCAGATGATAAACCCAACGGGACTGGTGGTCTGAGGTGCACGTGTTTTAATGTGAGAAGTGTAGTCGGTAAGGAAGATGAACATACGGCTTGAATTAGTACCTGGGAGTTTGACTGTGATTTTGTTGAGTGAAGTGTGTGATTGGCAACTAAATATCCCAGGATATGGATCCTTCAGGCGGGAGAGAGAGGGACATAAAAGGATTGGAGGAGTTGCCTTACTGATCAGAGAGGATATCACAGCTGTGCTGAAGGAAAGCACAATGGATTACTCGAGCAATGAGGCAACATAGCCAGAGCTCAGAATAAAGGAAGGATGTGGAAACAATTTTAGGGCCGTTAACCGGCCTCCCAACAGCGAACGTGAGATACAGATACAAATATGCACACACGTTATGGAAAAATGTCGTAACAACAGATTAGTGATGAAAGGAGATCTTAATTTTCCCAACATTGGCTGGAATTCACTTTGTGTAAAATGTCTAGATAAAGTAGGACTTGAAAGGTGTATCCAGAGGAGCTTAATAGAGAAGTGTGTAAATACTCCAAATCAGGAAGGGGTGTAACTGGACCGGGTGTTGGGGAATGATCCCGGAGAGGTGATTGAAGTTTCAGTAGGGGATTACTGTGAGAACAGTGATTACAATCCCGTCAGTTTTAGCATACCCATGGACAAAGACGGGAGTGACCCTAAAGGAAGAGTGTTAACTGGGGGCAGGCCAAATACACCAAAAGTCGGCAGGAGATGGGGAATGTAGATTGTAAGCAGCTGTTTGAAGGTACTTATGATATGTTGGCTGCTTTTAAAGAGAGTTAATTAGAGTGCAGAACAAATATGTTGTTATGAAAGTGAGGGATCGAAATGTCAAGATTAGAGAACCACGAATGACAGTCAACATTGTAAGACCAGTTAAGAGGAAACGTTTAGCATACATAAGGTCTCGGCGACTGATGATGGGCGGAAATTTGGAAGCTTTTTGGTAATGTTGGTCCAACCTGAAATGCGGAATTAAAATGGCTAAAAAGGGTCGTGAGATATATTTAGCAAACAAGTTGAAGGGAAATCCCAAAGATTGTTATACATATGTGAGGAGCAAGATTGTAAGTAGAGAAAGTATTGGCCCACTCAAAGACAAGGGAGGAAAGTTATGCATGAAAATGGGTGAGATACCTAATGAGTACTTTGCATCGGTCTTCACCAAGGAGAGGGATATGACGGATGTTGACGTTAAGAATAGATGTATGATTACTCCAGATCAAGTTAGCCTAAGTAGGGAGGAAGTGTTGGGTATTCTCAAAGGCATTAAGGTGGATAAGTCCCCAGCTCCGAATGGGACCTATCCCAGTTAATAAGGGAAGCAAGAAAGGAAATATCTGGGTCTTAACATATATCTTTGCGGCATCCTTGAACAGGGGTGAGGTCCCGGAAGAGTGGAGAACTGCTAATGTTGTCCACTTATTCAAGAAAGGTAGCAGGGATAATCCAGATACTTACAGACCGGTGAGCCCGATGTCAGTGGAAGGAAAGTTGCTGGAGAATATACTGATGGTTAGGATCTATTCCAATTTGGAAGAAAACGGACGTATCAATGGTAGGCAACAAGGTTTTGGGCATGGAAGATCATGTCTGAACAATTTAATAGAATTCTTTGAAGAAGCTGCGAAGTTGATACATGAGGGAAGCTCTGTGGATGTCATATACATGGAATTCAGGAAGGCGTTTAATAAGGATCCTCAAGGTACGCTGATGAAAATGTTAAGTAGCAGGGTGTGCAGGGTGTACGAGGTAGATAGGTAAAGGACAGCCTGGAAATAGGTGGTAGAGAGTAACAGTGGAGGGCAGTTGATCAAAATGGAGAAACTGTGACCAGTGGTGTTCCACAGGGATCTGTGCTGGGACCACTGTTGCTTGTAATTTTCATAAATGATCTGGAGGAAGGTATAGGTGGTCTGATTAGCAAGTTCACATTTGACACGAACGTTGGTGGAGTAGCAGAGAGTGAAGGGGAGGTCAGAGAATACAGCAAAGTATAGATAGATTGGAGAGTTGGTCGGAGAAACGGCAGATGGAGTGCAATCCAGACGGGATCCTATTCAAGAGTGAACTATACCGTGAATGTAAGTGTCCTGGCGAAAATTAACGTACAGAGACATCTGTGTATTCAGATCCATTGTTCCGTGAGAGTGGCAACACAGGTCAATAGACTGAGCAAAAGGCAGACGGCATGCTTTCCTTCATTAGACGTGGTACTGAGCATAAAGGTAGGTTGGTAGGTCATGTGACATTTGAATTGTACTTTGGATCGTCCACATTTGGAATACTGCGCACAGTCCTGTTCGCTGCATTACCAAAGGGATGTGAGTGCTTTGGAGAGGGTGCAGAGAAGGTTCGCCAGGATGTTGCGTGGGTTCGAAGGTACGAGCTATGAAGAGAATTTGAATAGATTAGAATAATTTTCATTAGAAAGACGGAGGTTGAGGGGGGCCTGATTGAGGTCGACAAAACTATGAGAGGTATAGACAGGGTGGAAAGCAAGGAGGTTTGTCCTAGCGGGCGGAACGCAATTAATAGAGGTCACGAATTGAAAGTGAGAGGGGAGAGGGTGTGGGGAGCTGTCCGAGCAAAATTATTGACACAGAAGATAATGCTTGCCTGGAATGCATTGCCTGTGGAAGCGGGCATGACCGCGTCATTTCCGATGTGTCTAGACAGATAATTGAATGTGCAGGGAGATGAGGGATACAGAGCCTGAGAAAAAAAGGTTTAGATAGAGGATCTAGACTGGCGCAGGGTTGGAAGGCCCAAGGGACTGTTCCTGCGCTGTAATTTCCTGTGTTCTTTGTTCTTGATCCTTCCGGCTGACTCCCTGCCTTGTTTGCCATCTCACTGCCATATTCATTTAAACCCTCTCCAGCACCACTTACAAGTACCTCTCCTCGAACATTGTTTCCAATCCTGTCCATGTGCAAGCTGCACATTTTGTACTGAACCCACCTCGCCCAGCGTCCCTTCCAATGACCCCAGAATTTGAATCCTTCCCTCTTGCACCAGACTTGAAGCCATCTATTCATCTTAGCTATCCTGCCATTCCCACTGTGGCTAGCACGGGACACTGGTATTAATATTAAGATTGCTACATCCTGTTTAGTTTAAGCCTAACTCCCTAAATTCAGCTTGTCAGATATCATGTTATCTTTTTTAACCGATATTGTTGCGCCTATATGCATCACGTCAGTTGGCTCTTCACCCCCTTCAACTACATAATGTCCTCCAGACACTCTAAGACGTTCGTGCCCCTTACACTGGGAAGGCAGCATCCCAAATGGGACTCTCTCTAACAGCTGCAGGAACACAGATTTATTCCTTTAACAATTGACTACCCCATGATGATAGCTCTGCCACGCTTTTCTCGCCATTCTTGACAGCAGAGCCAGCCACGGTGCCACGAACCTGATCACCTTCCCCTGATGAACCATCTCCTCCAACTGTATCAAAAATGGTTATACCTGTAGCGGAGGGAGGTAATTCCAGAGGACCAGTGCACTTTTTTCCTCCTTTTTCACAATCTGTGTTACCCATCTTCTTCATTCTTCATTTTTTATTATTTGTGATGTGACCAATTGACTGAATGTGCGGTCCAAGTTTGTCTGAGCTTGGGCCGCACCAAAATGAATCCAACCGCAGCTCCAGAGCTGTCAAGCGGTCAGACAGGAACTGCAGCTGAGACATACATTCCTGCACGTGAATGAGTCAGGGAAATCGGATTTGTCCCATAATTGCCACAGGAGGAGGGTAACATGGATTTCGCAAATCTTGCGTGCCTTAACCCTTCAGTTAACAACAATGGCAGCAATAGCAAGAAAGAAGGAGTGAAGGACATCTTACCATTCACTTACCTAATGCCCGTGACTTCACGAGTAAATGTCCTCCTTCTTCTACTTTGCTGTGGTGCCTTCAGCAACAGAAATAGTTCACTCCTCCTCCGACTGCCTTACCACACTGCTGAAGCCCAGTTTGTACTTCCATCTTGACTTCAACCTCCTGTAACCTGGCCGCTCCTCTCGAGTTTGGCTTCGTTTATTCACTCCTTGGTGTCATCGGTGACTGAACCGACCTGTCCCCGAGCCCACCTCATTCACTCCTCAAAATCGCACTCGTTTTGGATGCTCCTGCATTACTCGCTAACATCAGCTTTTCTTCTGCTCCGCTCGTCGGTTGCTGAGACTGGGACAATCCCTCCTATGAACTTCTTCAATCTCGACTGAGAAATACCTACCATATGAATGGTACTGGTCGTGAATCAGAGGTACACACACACACACCGGATAAAGTGTTGTGTGTGATGTTATTGACTCTGGAAAAATGTTGCAATATTCGGAGGGACTTTAACATGTACAATCATGAACTGTGCAGTCTGGGCTGATCAAGAACACTCTGGATAAATAGAACTGATCACACGAAAATAGCACTACAATCCAGGCTGGAATACTCACGTGCACACAGGGATCATAAACAATAGATATTAGATCGTAAAGAATGTAAATATAAACCAGGTCCTGGTTATATCGAGGACGATGGTGAGTTGCACTGATTCGTATGAAAGTGGAAAATAGTCTTACTTCCATGACGTAATCCTGAACCAGTTTTGTTCTTTGCAAATTCAGAGCAAGGACACTCACAACCCAGTGAAATCGGGAGAAGGAAAGCGAAAATCACAAATTCAGATTGGGCAGAATCAGATACAGTTCGAGATAAACAGAGGGAGACCATGAATGTCAGTGATATATTTCGGTATGCAGAGAGATAGGCATGGTATGTGTGTGTGTGTATCTATATCTATATCTATCTATCTATCTATCTATCTATCTATCTATACACACACACACACACACACACACACACTATGCCTGTCTCTCTGCATACCGAAATATATCGCTGACATTCATGGTCTCCCTCTGTTTATCTCGAACTGTATCTCATTCTGCCCAATCTGAATTTGTGATTTTCGCTTTCCTTCGCTTTCCTCTCTCTCTCTCTCTCTACATATATATATATATAGAGAGAGAGACAGACAGACAGACAGAGACAGAGAGAGACACACAGCTGGACTCAGGTTCAGAGAGACAGACAGACAGAGGGAGACAGAGAGTTGGACAGATGGTATGATAGTTACCCTGGCAGTTATTTAGTTAACTTGGTGGTTTATTGCATGCCCAGGATAATATTTCTTGGCTGGAAATGTGTTGCTGGAAAAGCGCAGCAGGTCAGGCAGCATCCAGGGAACAGGAGAATCGATGTTTCTTATATTATAATGATATTTCTTGGCTCCAGTAACAGACAATGGTAGTGCACTATGATAGGCTAGTTAAATCACTGACAGATGAGCTAATACTGAAGAGGATGGTGATGTAATGCGATAGATTAAGTGTAATGTAGGGAAACAGTGTGGAAGACGATGAATAGTTCAGATAGAGAAAGCAAACCTGAATGATTGGTTAAGCTAATGTTAAATGATAAGTATGGGAACAACAACTGTATAATCTGCAGAGGAACAAAGAGCTTGTGGGCAGTCAAGGAAGATATTTTTCTGGCTACCACGGCTTTAATTTTCCAATATTAAAGTTTAATTTCATGAAGGATCAACTGTGTATCCTGGTAATATTTTATAGAACATTGAGTGATTCTTTCACAACAAGTTTTGCACCTCAGATTGGACCGGGAAGAGGCCGTTTCCTCTGAAAAGAGGGTGCAGCTGCAGGACATTGCCCTGCTGAACTGAGAGCTCTCCTGAGACAGACAGAATAAACAGTTGGCCACCCACAAAATAAAGAGTTAACATTTTTGCTGCTAATTTGGACCATATTCTCTGAAATAAGGAGGTTCTCGAAAATGTATAAGTACAAACAAAGCTGCAGGTGCAACACACTAAAAGTTTTTGATAAATTAAAGTTTGAGGAAACGCAGAGGATTGTTCAGGAAAACTGTGCAGGGGATGAGTAGGTACAGAGGAAAGAGATTGAGACAAAATTCCACGTGGTGTCTTTAAGTTTCTATGGATATCATTCTATCTTTAGGAAGTATAGGGGAATGAATGGGCAGAAACAGGTGAGGATTGCATTTTTTGTTTGTATTAGTGATGGTGGATGAATTTGAAATCCCGCAGATTGGTGGTTGATAATTAAAAGTAAAAGAGTAGACAGGAGTCATAATGTCAAATTGCTAGTAGACTGTTGAATATTTAAGAGAAGGCCTGCATGAGAATTAGACTGTACTTTTAGAAATGAACAAAGTGTTCCGGCAAGGCTCTATGTGCACGGCAGAGAGAGAGAGAGAGAGAAAGAGACAGAGAGAGAAACTAGTACAGTGGAGCTTCTGGCTGCTTGCAGAAAAATGTTCTGTGT
The DNA here is from genome assembly GCF_004010195.1 of Chiloscyllium plagiosum. Classification (NCBI taxonomy): domain Eukaryota; kingdom Metazoa; phylum Chordata; class Chondrichthyes; order Orectolobiformes; family Hemiscylliidae; genus Chiloscyllium; species Chiloscyllium plagiosum. Next base: position 79,752,709 of record NC_057717.1, on the reverse strand, counting down.
CTGTTTCAGAGAGGAAGAGAGTCAGAGAGAGAGAATGCGTGTGTGTGAGAGAGAGAGTCTCGAGTTTCAACATTATGATCCCGATCCTAAGCACAATCACATTTGGTGGTTAAATGTTGGTGTTTTGTTTCACGGAGCTCGAGATCCAGAAGTATTTGATTTTATTTTGCATTGTAAGATTTTAACAAAGTTGTTTATAAGAGGTTTTTCAAAGAACCATCAATGATAGTGCATTCTACAGATGTAATCTGAGAATAGTTTAAGCAGAATGAAGGAGAACAGATGGTTTTTATTCATTAACTGAATCTAAAGACGTTCAGGGACTGATAGATTGGAAAGGGACGATTGGAAGTTTTAGAGTAAGAGAATACTTATAATAATTGACGAGGCGCTACTGGACTTATAAAGTTTAAGGGAGTGAACTGTGAGAACAGAGATAATAGATTAGCAGGAATGAAATATCTGTCAGAATGATTAATGGGCGTGCAGTTGAAAAAGTGAGTAAGAAATATCCAGTAGCAAGAAGTGACATCGTTAAAATTTCTGAAAAATGGGAAAGTAGACCTAAGGATGTATTAACTAAATGGCCAAAAGAGGATTCCTTTGAAATAAATGGATGAAATGAAATGGATGTGTTAATTAAGAATTACACACCTGAGGATAACTCAAAGAAGACAATATTGAAGAGGGAACAGGAGGTGCAAATTTTTAAGTCCTCTCGAGTTGAAGGAGAGGAGTTGTGGAAAGTGTTTCAGGCACCAGGCACCACAACTGATGGAGATGCCAGAGAGCAGATTAAGTGTTTTCTCGACACAAAGGGTGGGAATGAGAACATCACGACCTGCTCAGTGCAGAACAAAGAGCCTTCATGTATGGAGTCCGAGCAGTGGACAACATTTATATATCCCGGGTTGGAAGACTTGCAAGCTCACCCCCACCCCGCCTAATTACGTGGAGGTAATGTAACATGTTGTACTGGAAAAGGGTGTCAGTAGAGGCAGAGGGAAATTGAATTGGGAGGAGGCTGACACAGATCAGATTTTGTTACGAACAGAACGAGAGGCAGAAGAGGCAAGGATTCAAGTAGAACTAGAAGTTCTTGCCCTCGACAAAGACAGATTGCAATGTGAAATTCGGGAACTACACAGATTAAGCGAACGGAGCGATGATGAAGCATATTTAAATCATTGCAGAGATGTTAGGCAGAAACAGCTGGACAGTAATAGGGAAATAGATAGGGAAAGCGATAGGGGAAGGAATGCAGAGGAAGCAGTAATGTTGTCAGGAAAATGGCCCCGAGCAGAACAAGCAGAAAAAGAATGGCAAGAGGTAGAAGCAGGGTCTGAAGTGGAAACTGATGACGAAACAATGTAGCAGTTTAAACAAAGGAACGAAACCCAAACAGGGGAAGATACTGCTATTGCTTATTAAAGGGGGAAGACAGCCGCAATACATTCCTTGGGGAACCCAGGATCTGGGAGGGCTGAGGAATATGTTGCCCAGTTTAACATGATAGAGCGGGAAAGTGGATTAGAGCTAGAGACTTTTACCCATCTAAGATCGATCCCGAAGCTTTGAGAAGGGATCCACTGAGCGATATTGAAAACCCAGCAGACAATTTAGAAAACAAGCTAAAAAGCCCGAGGCTTGGAATAAAACGACATATGGGAGGTAGCCAACTGTTAACCACAATGTTCTGGAGTGCTACTATCGAGGCCCTGCTCATCAAGTCAAATCTAAGTTAGAGGAGGTAGAGAGTCTAATTCCATGGCCCGCCAGGGATTTGGAGACCATGTTGACCATGCCTTCAAAAGATGAAAGGAAGCTGGCTAAACAGCTTTCAAAGAAAGTAGACACGACTGCAGCTACTGCAACTCATCTGCTTTATCCTCGATCACAACGTCTTCACCTTTGACAATCAGTTGTTCATCCAGACACATGGAACACCTATGGTGACCAACTTTCCACCTCAGTATGCTAACATCTTCATGCAAGTTCGATCAAGACTTCTTCTCTACCCAAGACCTCCAACCAACTGTATACACCAAGTACATTGACGACATTTGCTTCCTCTGGACCCATGGCGATTAGCCACCTATACAACCATACAGTGATATCAACAAGTTTCATCCCATCATAAAACTCACCATGGACTACTCTCAACTATCTGTCTCATTCTTGGACACATGCACCTCCATCAAGAATGGACTCCTCGGCACCACACTCTACCGCAAACCCACAGACAACCTCACAATTCAACACTTCTCCGGCTTCCACCCAAACCATTTTAAAAGAGCCATCCCCTATGGACAAGCCCTACGCGTACACCGGGTCTGTTCAGATGAGGAGGAATGTGCTGGGCACCTGGAAATACTCAGGTATTGCCTCATAAGAACGTGGTACGATGCTCAACTCATCGACCGCCAGTTTCGACGTGCTACAGCAAGGAACGGTAAAGACATCCTCAGGAGACAGACAAGTGCTGCAACCGACAGGGTACTCTTCGTGGTTCAGTACTTCCCAGGAACTGAGTAAAAACTATGCAATGTTCTTCGTGACCTGCAACACATTATCAATGATGATGAGTACATCACCAAGCCCTCCCCCACACCTCCACTGCTTGCCTTGAAACAAATGCCAAACCACAAACAGATCATTGTTCATAGCAAGCTGCCCAGCTTTCAGGACAACTCCATACAACTCTGTAACGGTAGGCGCTGCAAGACGTGTTAGAGTATAGACATGGATGCCACCATTACACGTGGGGACACCTCCCACCATGTACGTGGCAGGTACTCATGTGACTCAGCCAACATTGCAGCCAAGGATGCCCTGAGGCATGGTACATTGGCGAAACCGAGCAAAGGCTACGGCAATGGATGAATGTGCACCGCATAGCAGTCAACAGACAGGAGTGTTCCCTCCCGGTTGGGGAATATTTCAACTGTCCAGGGCATTCGACCTCGGACCTTTGGGTGACCATTCTCCAAGGCTGACTTTGACACAGGCAGCAGCGAAAAGTTGCCGAGCAGAGGCTGATAGCTAAGTTCCATATCCATAGAAAGGGCCTAAACAGGGACCTTCGGTTCATGTCAGCTGAACGTGACCACAATTGTACTATATACACACAGAGACTCCTACACACACACTCCTACATACACACACAAAGACCCACATGCACACATATACATATACGTTTGTGGGGTGAACTGTGTACTTGCACAGTTACATGGTACTTTACTCAAAAAATGCATGCATTCATGTAAGACTCAGTTTTCTCACTTTTTAGATTAGAATCAGTCAAAACATTATGGCACAGACAGAGAACATAGGACTGAAATCTAGAAGTGGTAATAGTTGCTTAAAATCTTTCGATGTTGGACAGACAAGTAGACATGAAATCTGGAAGAGGTAATAATTGTTCATAAACTGCTGGATGGTACAGAGACAAGCAGGAGGGAAATTTTGAAGAGGTAATTGATGATCATGACCTGCAGGATGTTGCAGAGACAAGCAGGAATGGAATCTGGTAGAGTTAATAGTTGTTACGATCTGCAGGATGGTATACAGACAAGAAGGAATGAAATCTGGAAGAGGTAATCGATGTTTATGGAATCCAATATGTTAACGAGACAAGGAGAAGTGACATCTGGTTGAGGTAAAATTGTTTACGGTCTGCAGGATGTTACAGAGACAAGCTGGAGTGAAATCATGAAGAGGTAATTGTTGTTTATAATTTGCAGAATGTTGCAGAGAAAAGCAGGAATTAAATTTGGAAGAGGTAATGGTTCTTTATGATCTGCATGATGTAACAGAGACAATCAGGAGTGAAATCTGCAAGAGGTAATAATTGTTAATGGTCTGCAGGATGTTACGGAGACAGCAGGAGTCAAGTCTTGAAGATGTAATAGTTGTTTATGGTCTGCAGGATGCTACAGAGGGAATCAGGAATGAAATCTGGAAGAGACAACAGTTGTTTTCGATCTGCTGGATGTTAGCACAAAGCGGATTGAAATCTCTGACAGGTAATAGTTGTTTTACTCTGCAGGATGTTACAGAGACACGCAGAAATGAAATTTGGAGGAGGTAATTGGTGTTTATCGACTGCAATGCGCACCATCCCTTCGAAGCTTAACCCACCCAGACACATTTTCCTATTCTATTGCTGTCCATTTACCTCTGACTAATGCATCTAAGCCACACGTCGCTGAAAACAATGGGGAATTTCTCACAGCCAATTGACGTGACTTTCACATCGTTGTATTGTGGGAAGCAAACGTACCATCCGGATCAAACCCACGTAGCTTTGAAGAGATTCTCCACACAGACAGTCCCTGGAGGTCCTTTTTCCAGAGGGTCTGTAGTGAAGGAGTGCATCAATGTCAGAGGGTCAATGTGAGGCAATCCTGTTTGTCAAAGAGTCAATACTTCGGAATTTTGTCGTTATCAGTGGGGCAGAACTGAGGCATTGCATTAGTAACAATGAGTCAATATTCAGCCTGGTCCTCCTTGTAATGAGAACAGGATTGTTAGACTATAAGTACCAAGGAATTGCAATACACTTTGAGTGCGAGCAGCAGCTAAGGTAAGACCGTTTGTTTTAAAATTACTTACCGGTAGCGGGCAGCGGTGTTTTTGTTTCTCTCTTTACAGAAAGAGCGGGAGCAGCAGGGGGAAGTGACGAAGACCAGAGGGGCAGCCGGGAAGGAAAGCAGTGAGTATAAATACTCACCCTTCGACGCCAACGGTCGCATTGAGTGCGAGCAGCAGCTAAGGTAAGACAGTTTGTTTTAAAATTACTTACCGGTAGCGGGCAGCGGTGTTTTTTTTTCTCTCTCTTTCTAGAAAGAGCGGGAGCAGCAGGGCAAGTGACGAAGACCAGAGGGGCAGCCGGGAAGGAAAGCAGTGAGTATAAATACTCACCCTTCGACGCCAACGGTCACTTTGAGTGCGAGCAGCAGCTAAGGTAAGACAGTTTGTTTAAAAATTACTTACCGGTAGCGGGCAGCAGTGTTTTTT
>NC_057717.1:79636373-79743638 GCF_004010195.1 Chiloscyllium plagiosum | reverse complement strand
CTATTACGAGGGGGTATAGCTTTAAATTAAGGGGTGGTAGGTATAGGGCAGATGTTAGGGGTAGGTTCTTTACTCAGCGAGTCGTGAGTTCATGGAATGCCCTGCCAGTAGCAGTGGTGGACTCTCCCTCATTATGGGCATTTAAGCGGGCATTGGATAGGCATATGGATGATAGTGGGCTAGTGTAGGTTAGGTGGGCTTGGATCGGCGCAACATCGAGGGCCGAAGGGCCTGTACTGCGCTGTATTCTATGTTCTATGTTCTATGTACACTCAGAAGGTTGCTTCTGAGGGAGGACCTCATAGCCAGCGTGTTAGCACTGAGGTGGGTACTCATTGTCAGAGTGTCAGAGCTGAAACTGTACATCACAATTATATGCTTAGTGGTGAGGGAGTGTTTGAACTCCAACTGAGGGACAGTTATAAGGGAGTTCCGCATTGTCCGAGGATAAGTTATGAGGGAGCTGCTCAATGTCAAAATGTCAATTCTAAATAAGTGCCTCCTTATCTGAGGATAAACAATGAGGCAATGCCTCATTGTAAGATAGTCAAAATTGAGGATGCATCACACATCTAGAGGTAGTGCAGTTCTGCCAGGAGGCCAGTACTGAGCTTGTGCTGCACTGGTGGAGGATCAGTACAAGGGAAGGTTCCTTATGATCAGAGTGTAAATATTGAGAAGTCGTGTTATTGTCAGGTTCAGTTTTGAATGTATGCCATTTTAAGAGGGTCTATTCTGAGGCAGTGCCTCAATGCAATGGGGTTAGAAAGGAGTGAAGGCTTTCTGATCAGAGGGTTAAGGACCGAGGTATTCCAGCACTGTCAGAGGGTAGGACTGATGGAGGGATTCATTATCAGCATTCCAGTTAAGGGAGTGCATCTTTGTAAGGGAATCACAAATAAGGATATGCCTCATAATTTGATGTTCATTACTGGGGAACTGCAGGTCTATCAGAGAGTCAGTACTGAGGTTCTGCCTGTTTGTTTGAGGGTCAGATCTGAGGGTTGGCTTTTTTAACAACATGACATGCTAGCCCATGCTGTTTTAACGTAGCTCAGTTCAACAGGTGAAAGCAGGCCTCTTACGACAGGCTGGTAATAATGTTTAATTTTTTTATTCTATTCTGTTCTCTGTCCTCAGCACAGTACTTATGCCACGTTTTATAATCCTCTGTGTTTCATCTTTCCAACTTCTATAACAGTCCTAATCTCTGTAACTTCCTCCAGTCCCGGCTACTTTCCATATCTCTCTAACTTGCTCCGCTATCTAAAACATGCTCGATCTCCGCAATCTCGTTTTCGAATCACTGCAGTAGTCACTATCTTTCCTATTGCCTCCAGTCTCTGTTAAATCCTATAACCTTCCTCATTTGTGCACCCTCCTCCCGCCCCTGCAACACTCTTTCCTCCCATCCCACAGAAACTCACTACTTCTGTAATCTACCGTTAATAGAAATCTCATGAACAGCTTAAAGTTCTCCAAACATTACATTTTCCCTCCACGTGTAACTTGCTCCAGTCTCTAGTACACTCAGTATTCGTGCCAACTTCTTAAGCCACCTTGACCCTCCCCATGTCTGCCAACTCATTCAGGCTCTACAATCTTCTCTGTCTCTAACCTTCTCCGGTTGCTACATTGCTCCCCATCTCTACTCCTTCCAATCACGACGAGCCGTCATAAAACTGTAATCTCCTGCAGCCGCTAAAACTATCCATGTTCATGCAACATTCTCTTGGTTTTGGTAATCACCTCCTGTCCCTACTGCTGTCTTTCTGTCCTTCCTTACCTCCTTCAGTCTGAAGAAACGATGCTAACTCTGTAACCTTATCCATTGTCTACAGCTCTCCATGTCACTATCCTCACCCACTTTTGACACCGATCCTTATATCTGTAATTGCTTGCAACCTTTCTATTCTTGCAACCTTCTTCCATCCTTCTAATAAACACTAATTGATTAACCTCTTCCTGCACTACATACTATGTCTGCTTCCTCCTCCTGTCCCTGCAACCCTTATGAACTCTGTAACCTTATCCAGTCTGTGTCTTTGGATCTTATTGACATACTGCATAGTAACAGTCACTTCAGCGCATGATATGTCTGCAGACAACCAGCAGCAAACTACACCAATCTCATTTCCCTGCACCTGGTCGATAAGTTACAAAATTCTGGAATTTTAATTACCCATTCAGGTGCTTCTTCATTCTTGTGAGATTGTCTACCTCCACCATGCTCTCAGGCAAACGTTCCTGTGGGTTAAAAAAAAAAGTATCAAATTTCCTCCAACTCACCTTATGAAATGAGATTACCTACAATTAGGAAACAGTCCATTTGACCCAACCAGTCCTCAAAAGAGTAATCCACGCACCCTATTCCTCTTTTTATCGCTAATTCACCTGAACTGCCCATCTTCGGATTGTAGGAGGAAACCACTGGAAACCCACACACAGACACGGAGAACGTGCAAGCTCCACACAGACAGTCGCCCGAAGTGGGAATCAAACTCGGGTTGCTGGCGCTGTGAGATAGCAATGGTAACCACTAAGCCACCGCGCCACACTCATCTCAATCTTGTACCCTCTTGTGTATGACAGTATGCAATGGAAAAGAGATTCTCATAATCTATTCTGTCTGGATCTCACATAATTTTGGAAACATGGTCAGGTTCCTCACTCAGCCTCTCTGCTCCAACGAAAACAATCTCAGCCGATCAGTCACTCCTTGTAACTGAACCTTTTTGCATCCAACGCAACATCCTGATGGGTTTCTTTTTCACCCTCTCCAATGCAATCATGTTTTTCTGACCGTGTGGCAAACAGGACTGCGCACAATATTCCAGATGTTGTCTCACCAATGTTTAAAGAAAGCTTCCTTATCAGTCATTCCTGACGAAGAGCTCATGCTCGAAACGTCGATTTTCCTGCTCCTCGGATTTTCCTGCTGTCTGATCTGCTCTGCTTTTCCAGAACAACACTCCCGACACCTGACAATGAAGACAAGCATCCCAGATGCAAGCTTTGTCAACCTGTCTGCCTGGACTAATCCCTTCATGGATCTATAGACGTGTACGCCACGACCCCTTAGTACTCCCCAGGAATTGAGTATTTATTGTGTATTTCCTTAATTTCTATTTGCCATTCCCTGTCCAATTTACCAGACTGGGACTATTCTTCTTCCTATCAACTGCGTCTTCAAAGTGTCATCTTCAAACTTTCTAATTTCAGCTTCTACATTCACGTAGAGTCAGAGTGATGCAGCATGGAACAGGTCCTTTCGTCCAAACTGGGCCATGCTGACTATGACGCCCACAAAGGTTATTCCAAGTGGCCACATTTCTTCTATATCCCTCTCCACAATTTCCATCCATGCGCCTATTAAAAGTATTTTTAAAGTATTGCTATTGTATTTGCCTCAACCACTTCCTTTGGCAACTCAATCCATATGTGCACCACTCTATGCCTGATGAAGTTATCCCTCAGGTCCTTCTTAAATCTTTCCCCTCTCACCTTAAACCAATGCCCTCTAGTTTCCACTTCCCCATCCCTGTGAAAACAAGTATATACAATCATGCTATCTGTGCCCCTCATGATTTTATGCAGTGAGGTGATCCATCATTCTCTGAAATTCCAAGGAATAAATTTCTATATTGACCAACTTCTCCCCATACTTCAGACCTACTTGTCCGGGCAACATCCTCATGTCTGCGTTGCACTCTTACCAGTCTTCCAAGCCATTAACACAACTAACAAACAGCAAGGATCCCAGCGCTGAACAATGTGGCATACTGCTGGTCAGAGGCTTTGCGTTGAGAATACAACCCTGTACCAATGCCCTTTGTCCCGTATTTGTAAGCCAGGCCATCTCTGTATCTCAATACCTCTCCGGTTAGCATAGTTGGTACTGCTAAACTCTTCCATCTCATCTTCACTACCTTCCCTGATCGTATCCTCTTCACCCAATCGCCGAGTAATATTCGGGATCCAGATGGTTTCCATCACTTTAAGTTTACTCAATTTATACATTTTTGCTGCCGCATTGTCACCTTCGAACCGAAATGATGCATCCAGTTTGCCAAATTGTTTTGGATGCCTTGGGCCCTTTGTACCAGTTTTCCAGTCGATGTTGTCAAATGTCTTACGTCCATGTCAACCATATCAACTGCACTATCCTAATCAATATATTGAGACATGTTTTCCAAAACCTCAATTAAATTAATCTCCCCCCAGTCCTGTCATCCCTCTCTTCTTTTTTACTTTTCCTCGTTCCTACTACCCTCTCTGCTTCTTGTAAATTGTATAAGTCCGAAAATACTACTCATCAATATAAACTTCCCCTGTCCTTGCATGCTCCATATGACTGTAACCTCTTACCATCCCGAGAAACAATTGTGACTGGAATATTTGTCATTAATTACAGCACTCCCCATTCCCTGTTACCTTCACCAGCCTCTAAAACTGTCCCTGTCTCTGCAAGCTCATCGAGCTTGCCCAAACCTCCCTTTGGCTGCAACCTTCCCTCCAGTCCCTACAAAAGTCTTTACCGAACAATGTTGTCATGTGTCGAGAACCCTCATGATGGCTGTAACTTCTTCCCACCACTACAGCATTGATTACCGCTGTAACCACTTCTCAAGTCGACAAACCTTTCTCTGTCCGTAACCTCCTTTAGTTCATACACACGTACTATCCCAGTAAGCTTCTTCAGTCTCTCAAATGTACTGTTTCAGAATAGTTTTCTACAGTCGATACAATCATTCCTATCCCTGTAAACACCTCTTCCAATACAAACCACCCTTGATGTGTTCAGCTCTTCAAACGTCCTTCCCTGTGAACAAATCTCCAGTACATTGTGCTGTCCCTATATGTGGAGCTTCTTCCAGACCTGAAAAGCCTTTGCAAGCATACCAAATAGCTTCTTCAATGTACTGTCTGCCTGCATCAACACTGTAAATGGACTAGGAACCTGCACTCCAAGGCCTCTTTGTTCTACAGCACTCCCCAGGATCTTACCATTAAGTGAAGAGCCCTGCCCTGATTTCAATTTCCAAAATGCAGCACATCACAAATCTCTGAATTAAATTCCATCTGCTACTCCTTGACTTGTTGCCCCATAAGATCAGATTCCTGTTGTATTGTGAAGTAACCTTTTTCGCTGTCCACTGCACCTGCAATTCTGGTGTCATCTGCATACGTACTAACCGTAAGTCGTACGTTCACATTAGAAGCATTTATATAAATGACAAATAACAGTAGACTCAGCATTGAACCTGTGGCACACCGATGGTCACAGGCCTCCAGTCTGAAAAACAAACCTCCATTACCATCCTTTGTCTTCTGCCTTCAACCCAGTTTTCTATCCAAATTGCTAGTTCTCCCTCTATTCCATGTGATCTAACATTGTTAACCAGTCTACAATGGGGAATCTTGTCGAATGCCATACTGAAGTCCACATAGATCATGTCCACAGCTCATCGATTATCAATCGCTTTGTTACTTCTTCAAAAACTGCAATCAATACAGTGAGAATCAATTTCCTATGCAGAAAACCATGCTGCCTGTCCCTCATCTGTCCTTGCCTTTAGAGTACATATAAATACTGTCCCTCAGGAATCCTTCCAACAACTTGCTCACCATTGATGTTAGGCTCACCAGTCTACAGTTCCCTGGAATTTCCTTCCCACCCTTTTTAAATAATGGCATCATATTAGCCAACCTCTGGCACTTCACGTCTGTCTGTTGATGAGACAAATAGTTCAGCACTTCCCTAACGTGCCACAGAGGTCTTGGTACACATGATCAGGTCCCGGGGATTTATCCCCCTTGATGTGTTTTGCGACGTCCAAATGATGAAATATGGGCATTTTCAGGATGTCGCTATTAATTTCCACAGTTTCTATATCTTCGATATCTTTTTACACAGTAAACATTAACGCAAAACATTTAGTTTGTTCACCCATCTCCTGCAGTTCCACACATAGGTAGCCTTGCTGATCGTTAATGGGTCATATTCTGTCTCCAGTTACCCCTTTGTCTTTCATTGGTTTGTAGAATCCCTTTGGATGTTCCTTAAACATATTTGCCAAAGATATCTTATGTCCCCTTTTTGCCCTTCTGATTTCCCCCTTAAGTATATTCCTACTGCCTTTATACTCTTCTAGGGATTCATTCGATCGTTGCTGTTTATAGCTGACATATGCTACCTCCTCATTCTTGATCAAAATCTCCATTTTTCTCTTCATCCAGCATTCCACACACCTTCCAGCCTTGCCCTTCATCCTTACAGGAACATTGTGTTGCTGGACTCTCGTTATCTCATTTTGGAAGGCTTCCCATTTTGCAGCCATCACTTTACCTTGAAAAATCCGGCCCCAAACAGCTTTTGAAAGTTCTTACATAGTGCAAGAAAAATTGGCCTTCCTCGAATTTAGAACACTAACTTTTAGATCTGATCTACCCTTTGAATCGCTATTTTAAGTCTAACAGAGTTTGACATGCAACTGGACAGGACCAAACCTGGTTTTGTGAAAATGCATGCAAAGTGACATTTTATGAATGAAGTATAATTGTGAAATAAAAAGAAGCCAAGCTCGATGTGAGATGATTGTATTCTTGAGGAGCACAAGGCTCTCAGAGACATAGTCCTGCCCAGCACAATAAAAGTGTGGTTGGTGTGGATCACCAATCCCAGAGCAGACCTGACACGGTTGGGGCTGACTTTAGACAGGATTTTGTTAACTGCATTCAGCAATGATATGAGTTGCCAATTTCTAATTTCCTTCCTCTCCCTTTCCGCTTAATTGATGAGTGTGAAGATCTCTTTCCTCATGGGATTCGCTCATGATACCTGCCAGAAGCAGACTGTTCTACACCCAGCAATCAAGGGGATAGGGCATCAGTCGGTCAAGTTCCCAAAGAACATAGCCTTTTCATTCCCTTGATTTATCTTCACTCACAAGGCCAGTTTGAATACAACAGAGCTAAGTAAACGTTGGCCGGTAAGCTATCACTTCCAAGTGTTTTAACATTTTCTAAGCATCCGAGGGCCATTGTCAGCTCAGCCAGAGATAACAGTGATCCAGCCTCCCCCGTTTGCTACTAAGACCTCTATGAGAGTTGACAGGAACGACTGGGAGGCTGCACTGTCTGTGGGCTTCATGTCATACAGACTGGCATAAAGGGATTTGCTGATCCTCAGGATGTCAGATTAAGATGGTGTTACCAAACTAACTTCTTCCTTCAGGCTGCAGTGCACAGAGCTCTACTTGTGCACCTTCAGAAAGAAGCACGTCTCATCTTCCTCCACGATGTGTACCCTGGACCGGAAAAGCAGCTTATTGGCCTCCGAGGCAGAGAGCGAGGCTTGCTGTCTATTCGCTTTCTGGAGATCGTCTGCCACATCAGCTTCCATTGTCTACAGTAGGAATAGATTTTGCATGGCGTTGTGAGTTTGAACAACTTTTCCCTGCTCTCTCTCTCTCTCTCTTTCTCGCCTTTTGAACACCTGTGAGGATAAAGGACCTGTTCTCTTTCAATCTTTCCCTCGAAGCCGGTGGAGACTCGTAGAAGGGTTTCAAGGATCTCCAACCCGTATAATCCATTTTAAGTTCCTCAGTGTTTTCTGTGTTCAACAATTTCACATTCGGCTTCCATATTCCCTTGCTAGCCGGCTGGTCATCCTGTAAACAGCTGGCCAGCAGGTGGCAGTGGCCAGAGAATAACATCGGCTCAGATCGATGGATCTGTCCGAGAATGTTCGGGACAGAAACGGGAAATGTATCCTTGAATGGATAGACCGGCCTGGTTGGGACCAGGTGTATCTACACTGCGCTCCGTCTGCAGGGGGATGCTAAAGAGGTTGTGTAGCTTGGCGAATTCAACCTTTTCCAGTGTGAATCTGGATGTGGAGTTTTGCTCACTGTCAGCACCTCGGGATCAACCATCCACATCTTCCTTTTGAATTCGCCAGTCAGAATCATGGAATGCCTGAAATGTGAAACGAGCTCATTAGACCCATCATGTCCACACTGACCCTCCAAAGAGCAGCTCCCCCAGACCCACCCTCATCCTATTCCTGTTACTGCGCATTTCCCCAGCGGGAGCTGCTGCAAAACTGCTCGCCGGTCACACTTTATCACTGGGGCGTACAAATAAGCTTGCGGTATCTATGCAGTTCCTCATGGTAATATGGTGACTGTTAAATGTCGCACAGTGAGTCTAGCCTTACCCATGCTCCTCTAATATTCAGTTACTGTGATCAGTGATTCTGGCCTAATTTATATACCTCCCTCTATCGACACAGTGATTGCAAAATGTCTCACCGTGTCCCTGGCCTCAATTACACACTCTGCTGTAAAGATACGGGAATTTTAAACAGTCTCACAGTGACGCTGACCTCAGGTACGCACATCTCGGTAATTAACAAGAAACTGTGAACAGCCTGCCTTCAGGTAAACACCCCCCAAAAACTGTATGTTCACTTTAAACCGTCTCAAAGTGAGCCTGGCCTCATCCACACACCGCCCAAAATCTAATCTGTGACTGCAACGAGTCTCATAATGAGCCTGACCGCATGTGCATACCACACAGTAAATATATAATGGCTGTAAACAATATCACAGTGAGCCTGTACTCCAACCAGTAACTCTGCAATGTCGGTGGCCTGTTTCACAGTCAGCCTGGCCTGATCTTCTCTTCCTGTGATTGAATCCTTTGTGTCCTCTTCCATTTAGACCCTGCCTTTGGGAATGTAGCCAGATTCCCCTCCAGGCCACATTTTATTCTCCTCACTGTTTTGGTGCTCCCATGTACACCACTTGTCTTTCTCTTTCTCTTCTGAATAGTTCTGGTGAACCCCAATCCCCTCCCTGACCCCACCATCGAGCTGCAGTGTTGGAGAATCCCCACCATGGGCACTGCCATTACTTCTCCAGCTTGTTCATATTTCCTCACAAAACAGAAACATGACTTGTCGACAGGAGTAAGTGACAGATGAATGAGATAAATCATACATCTGAATGCAGATTGGTGTTCACTGGTGGAATTAATTTTATTTTATACGTATATAACAGAAGCAGGAAGGTGTGATGTTTGAGAAGATTTATAGCTCAGGTTGAGGTTCAGATTGTAAGGTTTCTCTTTGAGCTGGTAGATGTGTTCTCATAAGTTACATCACCATGTGAGGTAAAACCATCAATGAGCCCCCACTGAAGCGCTGGTATTTTCTCCCGCTGTCTACTTATGTGTCTGAATCTTTTAACAAGCAGGGAAAAGTATGTGTAGTTAGGCATGCAATCCATTTCACTGAATTCCAGTGTGCAGAGAAATTATATCTCTGCTTTTCAACCAATTCCAACAGCACAGCATTTGACAGAGAACATTTGGAAATGATATCGGAACTGCAGAGTTCAATGACTTAAAGAGGATTACAAATCAAGTTCGGGGAACATGAAGAAATGCTCTGTACCCAAACGCTTAAACCATTTCACAAATGGAATGCTTAATTTAGACAATTAAACCTGTCTTCCTCATTCTTTATTGGTCTCCTTCCCATTCAATACTTTTTCCACTGTCTGGGCCACCCTTAACATGGAGCTCACTTTCTCTCCCCAGTATGGACTTATCCCTTCCTTTTCCCCAGGTATGGAACTGTTTCTTTTTCGTGTGTCCTTTATTTCCAGGGGACATACTGCAGTGGTTGTGACCAGATCAGCGAGCTGGACCTCATAGAATATGAGGTCCCTGATTGAGACTGAGAAAATAAGGGAAAGCCATCAGGAAAGTGAATAAATCAGGGAGCTCTGCCTGACAGAGAATAAGGGGGACTGTCAGAAAATCTGAAACTCTGATATCTGCCTCTCTATCAGGCAGTATTGAAGTCAAGGATTTTTCAAGTATGAATAAAGGGTGACTTGGATGTGGCCAGAAGCCTCAGTGTAGTTATTTTACACACATCTACAGCGCTGCGTTTGAACGTTATTGTATACGCTTCCCATTGTTGTCAAACATCTCTGTATGCAGTGATCAGCAGGGGTGGAATAACAATGATAAGGTGAACGTGGGACCAATGCTGGTTTGCATTTGCAGAAGTGTTGATGGATTGGTAAAATTATTTGTGAATGGGATTAATTTTGACTGTGAGGGATTCTTGAATTTATTGAGGTGATGATTGACTATTTTTCTCCAATGACATTTTGTCTGATTAATTGAATTATAAGCAGAAAGAATATCATTGTTAAATTCTGATGTTCTTCTGATTTCAAATGTGGTAGATGTATTTGAATAGGCATGACCTACTGTTAGGGAAATTCGCAGATGCCATAATATATTTGTTGAATCCTTGGTATTTGGATGATGCAGTATTCCAGTACAGAGCATTCTGTACACCTGATTAGAGCCTCTATATCACACCTCCTGTTGGAACCCAGTGTTTTCCACTGCAACCAGATTTCCTGGTGTCACCTCAGATCTGCATCATGTACAAATGTTTTACTGAAGGCAAAATACTTGTGAATGTCTGATTCAGTCCAAAAGTCTTGAAATGGGGAACGTTGCAAGACAGACATGATCTCACAATACCCCGTGTTACTGAAATAGTGATCTAGACATGCGCTGTATGTGGTATAGAAAATAATACAGCCCACTGGCTGATTATTGTGCAGGGTTCTGTTATTCAGCCGAGTTTCAAAAAGCTGAGCCGCGGTGTGGTTCCCATTGAGCTGAGCGGAGTTACTTCCTGGGCAATGACTGCCGCTGTTCAGGAAGACAGTGAGGTAACTTCCGCCTAGGTAGTTTCAGAAAGCGTTCACATTGGAGGTAATAATAGGCCATGTTGAATCGCTGGGTTTCAAATCTACGTCTAAGTTGGGATTTCCACACTGGTAATCAGGTAAAGCCGCCGGTAAGGTGAAATGTTCTCTCCCATAATCAGTCATCCAGTGCCCAGCTGCCTTGTGGAAACTGAAAGGGGTAAAGTCAGGGGACAGACATTGGGTGAAACCTTCTCTGTGCAGTGTCATTGGGCCCAGTTTGGGATGAGTTACTTGGAAGAAATCCCATCAAATTAGAGACATCGTGAAAGACGACAATTCACCTTTCATATTCATGCATAGAAAGATCAATATTGCTTCATTTTTTATCCCTATCACAGGAAATTCTGGGATCAGCGAGAGGTTTAAAGAGAGAATCAGGGTAATGTGACAGAGCGCAGAACATTGTCACTTACGTTTTTTGCAAATCCTCCCGCAATGAATCACAGATTGCCACTAGCTTTCTTGACAACTCACTGCAACTTTATTTTAAGGTTGTTTGACTGATGCCCTATGCCCTAAGTGATAGTTAGAAATAGATAGAGACAGGGAGAGAGAGAGCGAATCAGAGCTTCAGGAACAGTCCGCAGGAGCTGCAGGTAGAGAGAATCCTAAAAGATTTGTAAACCAGAAAATGTTTGGGGCATAAGGACAATATGTAGAGCAACTAAAATGCAAGGGAACAGAATAAAGAGACAGAGAGAAAAAAAGACTTGCAGGCCGACTGGAAGTGGGAGTAAACGCGAAGGAGGCAGTGGGAGACAAAGGAAAACTGAATGGTGATTGAGATGATTCAGCAAACAGTATCATTGCCTGTGTGTGGAATTTGAGCATTTTTTCAAAACCTCTATCTGATGTGTGTCACTCTCTCCTGTATTTCGTGCTCAGCGGATGCTATCGATTTCACACTTCGTGATGTGACCCCAGCAAATCTGGGGTTTCCCTGAAAGTCTGTTCCTCATGAAATAATGAGAGCCCTGGTTCGTGAGGTGTGACTTACTTCCTACAGCTACAGAGCACTCCCGATACCTGCCATTTCCTCTCCATTTATTACCAGAATGCTCCAGGCAACCAGGCTCTGATTTGACCTAACATTGAGCACAGCCCCCAGCTTATAGAGGTGGTCAGGAAAGATCTGTTTCACTGACACCTACTCAACGACAGTGGGAGCCAAGGCACCGTTATCCAGTCCAGCCGCATCTGAAACGGGGATTGTGAGCAGCACCAACAGGAACAGGCAGAGCGTCCGAATTTTGAGATTTGTCAGCACCCTTTAACCGTATTATAGGGAAAACACAGAAAAAATTGAAAGGGATGAGAAAAACAACTTGTTTCATTTCATATTACATTGGGAAGCGGGTGAAAGAGATACGGGGACACACATGTCGGCAAACAAAAAATGTCTCTCTATCGTCCTGGGTAGTGCTTACCCATAAATTAAGCAGAAGTTCTGGTTATCTCCCATGGGTAAGATTGGAGTTTATTCCAAAGTTACAGGGTATAGCGAATCGTTCAGAATAGGTGCAATGGCCCCACGGCTCTCTTGCAGGTTAGTTAAAGGAGATGTGTATTCAGTCTCCATGTACAAAAGGAACTCGACAATGTGCACTTACATAGTACCTTTAAATAATTGAAACGTCCCACAGGATATTGCACAGGTTCCCAGTATTACACACTGATCACAACTGAAGCTGGTGTAGCTCCAGTTATTCACAACATGTCAACAATTTTGATGAGTGAATCAAGTGTAAAATATCCAGGTTGGTGACTGTTCAAATCTGTGCATCATTGTGACGGATGTAGAGGAGGTTTCAGAAAGATACATATCAGTTCAGTAAATTAGTAAACTCATGGAAGTTGCAAATGTCAAATTGTCCACATCAGTAGTAAGTAAGGGACAGAATTGCAAAGTATTATTCAAATGGTGATAGAATGGGACAATATTGGCGTAGAGTCATAGAGATGTGCAGCACGGAAAAAGACTCTTCAGTTCAACTCGTCCATGCCGACCAGATATACCAAATCAAATCTCGTCCCACCTGCCAGTACCTGGCCCATATCCTTCCAAAACCTTCCTAATCATGTACCCATCCAGATGCCTTTTAATGTTACAATTTTATCAGCCTCCACCACTTCCTCTGGCAGCTCATTCCATAGGCATACCACGTTCTGCGTGAAAAAGTTGCCCTTGAGATCTCTTTTGTATCTTTCCCCATTCTTACCATAAAGCTTTACAAGGAGAGGAGGGCACGGCCGGGATATTTATTCACTGCAGAACAGGAGTTTGAGGGGTGACATGGTAAAGGTTTAGAAAATCAGGAGGGACATCGATGAGGTGAATACCATAGGTCTTTTTCCCGAGGGTCGGTGTGTTCAAAACTAGAGTGTTTCAGTGAGAAGAGAGAGATTTAAAAGGGACATAAGCTGAACAGGCTTGGGCTATTTTCCCTGGAGTGTCGGAGGCTGAGGGGTGATCTTAGAGAGGTTTACAAAATTATGAAGGGCATGGATAGAGTAAATAGGCAAAGTCTTTTCCCTGGAGTCGAGGAGTCCAGAACTAGTGGGCATAGGTTTAGGGTGAGAGAGTCCTACGGGGCAACCTTTTCACACAGAGGGTGGTACGTGTATGGAATGAACTGCCAGACAAAATCGTGGAGTCTGGTACAATTGCAACATTTAAGGGGCATTTGGATGGGTATATGAATAGGAAGGGTTTGGAGGGATATGAGCCGGGTGCTGGCAAGTGGGACGAGATTGGGTTGGGAATTCTGGTCGGCATGGCCAGGTTGAACTGAAGGAGCTGTTTCCATGCTGTACATCTCTATGACGCTATGAGGGGCAACATCGTTACACAGAGGGTGGTTTGTGAGTGGATTGAACTGACAGAGGAAGAGGTAGATGCAGGTAACAGTCACAACATGTAAATGCCCTTTGGACAGATACATGAAGAGGAAGGTTCAGAGGGAAATGGACCAAATGCAACGAAATGGAATTAGTTTTGTCTGGGAAACCTGATGGGTATGGATGGTTGCACTGAAGGGTCTGTTTTTGTGCTGTACGAATTGATGGCTCTGTAGATGTCCTTGTCAAGAGGTCACTGGTATCCAGAATAAAGGTGCAGATGGGTAGCAACATGTTAGAAACACAAACAGTGTGTTGGCCTTCATTGCCTGAGGACTTCAGTACAGCTTGAAAGCTTGTACAGTTGGTCAGGCCACAGCTGGAATAATCTGCACATTCTTGTGCCAGGTACCTATGGAAATTGATACCTGCTGTGAGGAGACAACAGTAAGGGTTTGCCAGAATAATATCTGCTGTGCCATGTTCGTCCTGTGAGGAAAGTTGAGGTTGGGTGAGCCTCCATTCACTGGATTATGTATGAAGATGAAGTGCCTCACTGACGTGTATAGAATTGTGAAAGGGCTCAGGATGCAATGATAATATTTCCCCATGGCCTGGATGTCGAGAGAAATGGGCCACTGTCTCAGCATACACATGGGACACCATTTCCGACTGAGATGCTGAGAAATGTCTTCACTCAGAAAATGGTGACCATCTGGAGACCTCTCGCGCAAAAGGCTCTGGAGACAAAGTCATTGTGTGTTTTTTTAAAGAAACTAAGAAATAGATTTCCAGAAGCTAAAAGTGTCAATGGGTCTGGGAAAGAAAAAAACAGGTTTGTGTGTGTGTGATAAAGAATCGGCCAGGATCATATTGGAAGATGGCGCAGGGCTGATCAGAAAGTCCCCTTCTCTCCCATTGTCCTTTCTCTCCTATTCATAGCATTTATTGTCACATATTCAGCTTCTGATCTGTCCTGGCCTGCTCTCCATTATATTCTTGTTAACCCGCCCCTTTCACATGTTATGGAACAAACCAAACTCTCCATAAACTATCAAGGACATAGCCTCAACCCTAACCTTTATCTTATTTAGAGGTTGGTGTAAGGTGATGCATTCTAAATGTGATCTTATGGGTCAATCTATTCGGATTTAAGCAAAAGACACTTTATTCTTACCCCACAGTTAGAAAACACGCAAAACGATGAAGGCTGTATTGGAATAGTTATTAAGTAGTGGTTACTGTATCCGGTCGGTTAATGTGCTCCATACTTAGGTCATTTTAAATTTCGCTTTCCTTTGTTCGTTTTTCAACTGTCGTGTTTAAATAAATTCTGTTTTGCTGAAAGCCAAGTGGTTTGAGAATTGCATTACACCTGGAAGATCTACTTCACATCTGCGTGGAAAATAGGATGGAGTTCGTGTCTTGGCTACCTACTTAAAATATTTTGAGGCGTTCTGGCCCAGTCCATAACAAAACAAAAGCTACGTACTCTGCTTCTTGTTTAGAACACAGCTCTTGAAGACAAACAGTACAGAACCAATCCCTCTTTAAGGCGCATGTTTATCGCACACCTCTCTCTCACTCTCTGGGCTCCATCTCCACCTATGCACTCAGATCTCCCCTTACCCCCACACCACACCTAACACAGTCTTCAATTAAAATACCCCTTATTCCCTGATGCTATCAGTTAGGATGAAGGGTCAACAGACTCAAAGCATTAACTCTGGCTTCTTCCCACAGATGCTGCCAGTGATTCGCGGTTCACCATATTCATTACAATGACAGTTAGGGATGGATAGTGGGGTTGATTTAGCCAGTGAATACACCAAAGTGTGAAAGCTGAGATTTTTCCACTGCTACCTCGGAGGTTCGAATACTTCACTCTTTCCTAGACACCGAACTGTCTGTGAGCACAGATATTTCCGAAGTGAAAATCGAAGCATATGCTTCTGCCTACTGGAACACAATGTCCAGATAATCTCCCCCCCCCCCCCCCCCCCTCCAAGAGACATCGGAATGAACAAAGTTCAGGCTCCATTACATTAGCACTGAGCTGCTATTCCTTGACCTGCAGGCATTTGCTCGGAGTGTTTTTGGTATCGATCACACAGGTGTGCACCAACCTACACACAGTACAACCGCAAACTATCATTTACAATCCATCCAAATAATATTGTGCTTTAAGAATTAAATTCAAAGGATTAAACTGGACCAGGGAGCGGCACGATGGATCAGTGGTTAGCACTGCTACCTCAGCACGAGGGACCCAGGTTCGATTCCAGCCTCGGGCGACTGTCTGTGTGGAGCTTGCACGTTCCTCCGGGTGCTTCGGTTTCCTCCCACAATCCAAAGCTGTGCAGGTCAGATGAATTGGCTATACTAAATTGCCCATAGTGTTAGTTGTATTAGTCAGGGGTAAATGCGGGGAAAGGGTGTGGGTGGGTTACAAATCAGAGGGTCGGTGTGGACTTGTTGGGCCGAATGTCCTGTTTCCACACTGTAGGGAATCTAATCGAATCATTACCTTGTGAAATATGGCATTTGTAAGTATAATGTTGTGACCTCAACTACCTGTTTCAGACAGAGAGAGAGAGAGAGAGAGAAGCTGACAGAGAAACAGAGTGAGAGAGAGAAACAAACAGACGCATAGAGGAACAGTGAGAGAAAGAGACACAGAGAAAGTGATAGACAGATCGGCAGTTTGTGTGTGAGAGAGAGAGATGGAGAGACAGAAGCAAGGAGCAACACAGCGAGAGAGTAAGAGACAGAGAGAGACAATCAGACATGCAGAATGGGACAGAGTGAGAAAGGAGAACAGAGAGAGAGGCAGTGGCAGTGACAGAGAGAAAAAGACAGAGAAAGTGAGGCAGAGTGGGAAAGAGCGAGAAAGAGACAGAGAGAGTGAGGCAGACAGGAGACAGACAGAGAGAGAGAGACGGAGTCAGTGAGCAACCAAGAGGCAGCGATTGAGAGTGCGAAAGAAAGACAGAGAGACATAGATAAGGGAAAAACAAGAACGAAGGACAGAGAGAGAGTGTGTGTCATATCAAAAGTGACAGAGAGATGGTGCGAGAGAGAGATACTGTGAAGACAGTGAGAGAAAGTGAGTCAGAGACAGTAGAAGCAGAGAGACACACAAAGAGAGAGATAGATGTAGACAGCGACATGGAGGGGCGAGGAGCAAAAAGAGGAGTAGAAAGAGTCAGTGAGGAAGAAAGTTACCAATTGCGTGTGAACAAGAGATACTGTGAGGGAGAGAGGAAGACAGTGAGAGACACTGAAAGAGAAAGAGTGGGAGACAGAGGAGTGAGGGAGTGAGGCTCAGAGAGACAGAGGTACTCAGACAGAAAGAGTGAGAGGGAGAGACAGTGAGAGAGCTAGGGAGATTCATAAAGAAAGGAGACTGGGATAGAGAGAGAGTGAGACAGATATAGGGAAGAAATGGGAAACAGGAATAGAGGGAGAGTCATTGAGAGAGAAAGGGAGAGTTACAGAGTCAGAAAGACAGAGTGAGAGTGTGTGTGTGCTTGAGAGAGAGAGAGATACCATGAAGGACAGTGATCGAGAGAGATAGAGAGTGAGAGAAAGAGCAAGTCAGACACAGAGAAGAAACAGAGAGATACACAAGGGGAGAGAGAGAGCGAGAGAGACATGAGGGGAGCAAGAAAGAGAAATAGAGAGTGTCAGTGAGAGAAAGAGAGACAGCATGTGTGTGAAAGAGAGATACTGCGAAGGAGAAAGCAAGACAGTGTGATAGAGGGGTGTTGACAGATACAGTGAGATACACAGAAAGAGAGAAAGTGGGAGACAGAGATAGATAGTGGGAGAGAGATACAGTGGGGGAGAGGAAAGGGGCGACCAGAATGAGAGTGTGAATCAGTTATACCTAGAGAGGGAGAGGTACTGTGACAGAAGGAGAGAGAGGGAGAGACAGTGACAGAGAGAGAGAGAGATCGAGACAGAATGAACGAAAGAGAGAGAGAGCGAGAGAGAGACTATAAGAGAGACATCGGGAAAGATTGAGAAAGATGGACACAGAGAGATCGATAGAGAGAGAGGGAGTGTGAGAGCGATAGTTTGAGAGAGGTACTGTGAAGGACACAGAGAGAAAAAAGTCAGAGAGACAGGAATTCAGAAACAGAGTAGATACACAGAGACACAAGGAAGGAGGGGGGAGAGCGAGAGACAGACATGAGAGAGAGGGGGAACGAGCAAGAGAAAGTCAGTGAGCGAGAGAGTAGTTGAGGGAGACAACTAGACAGTGAGAAAGAAAAGAATAATGACACAGACAGTGGAAGAGAGTGAGACAGACTGCGAGAGGGAGAATCAGTGAGTGAGAAAGACACAGAAGGAGAGAGGCACTGAGATGAGAGAATGGGAGACAGTGAGTGAGAGAGGAAGAGGGAGAGAGAAAGAGCGATTGAACCAAATGAAGACAAACAGAGCATAAAAAAGATTCACCAACCTGAACCACCTCTTCTCTGAATTAGTTAATGTCTCTGCCCTTCAGCCCTCAAATTACGGCACTGTCCCTGTTGGGCCACTCCTTCTTTTCATTCAGACATTTACATCGTGCAAAACAATCTCTTGGCCAAACGATCCACAGCACGCCCATCCAGGTTAACAGGGATAGAATGTAAAGTGTAAAATAAATTTGATCCCATTTGCACGTTCCTTTGCTTCAAACGACTTTAATGCCAATAATCTGGTGGCTGGTTCAAAACTCTCCTCAATGTGAGACATTTATTCAGCAACCAACAATTCCATGTGTGTTTAATTAAATAAACTTTACTAAAGTTTTGCATGCAATAGTTACTGTCACAAGCAAGTACTTCATCTGAAGAAATACTTTTATGTTGATCTCTCCACTAAAACCTACCCTTCCCTCATAAGATCAGTGGTAATGTGCACTTTACTCAAAGTCAAAAACAAGCTGACATCTGGTAAGTGGACAACCTGACAGTGATTGCCTCCACACTGCTCCTCATAATGTGACAGTCTGTACACTCTGTAGTTTGGTTTGCATGCATTTAAATGAAAGATTTTAACTGCTTCATCATTTGCAACAAATTTAATTTTCAATCATAAGCAAAAGCTCAAAAAGATTTTATATTTTAATCCAAGGGAAGTTAAAGATTATTGTTAATTAAAGTAAGTGGTGTATAAAGCTTATGTTGTGTTGGGGGGGTGGGGGGCGTCTTGTGGTTCAGTGGGAATGAACAGGTTGCTTTAAAAATGCTGATGTTAAACCCCAGGCCTGTGGATTCACAACACTTTTTTGAATTCAGGACATAGGACTAAAAAAAAATGCATTAAGAGAGAAAACAACGTGAAATTAAACCAGTGAGAGAAATGAAAGTGTTTGAAGAAACTTTCTACAGATAAAACAAAAGGTGGCAGCGAAAGATCATGATAACTGCAACCAATATTCTGAGGATTTCGAATGTTGATCTTCAGATTCTGGGATTATATTAATTTCCCAGTACTACTTCTGTTCACTAATGACCAATTCATCGATCTGCTCATTTTCACGAGGACATTGCTTGTCTTGTATTATTGAGAAGTGGAGTGAATGTTCCTCTCTGAAGACAGACCCAAAATATCATCTTTATTTCTCCGTTATTCAGACCGTCCAAATTGCAGATTTTCGTGCTTTTGCCAGTTGTTGGTGCATATTTGTCTTTTCTGATTACATTTTGCTTTATCTCTAGAAACCTGTTTCAAACACCTGTTTAGGTTTCACACCAGTTTAATTTCATGTTGTTTTCTCTTACTGCATTATTTTGTTAATCTTGCTATACTGAATTCAAAAGTGTTCCAAAGCACCAGGCGCAACGTCTGCTTTATATATAGATTTTTTAAACAAATATCTTTTTTAAAAAAAACAACCTGTTCTGAGATGTTAATGCACAGCTGTGGAGCATGGTAGGGACACTATCACTGTAACACAAAATACCCCTCCCACCTAACTTCAGCTTTATACACGTCTTCCTTTATTTAACAACAATCTTTACTTTCCCCTGGATTCCACGATCAGCTCTTGTTGAGCTTTTGCTCATGATTGAAACTTTAATTTGTTACAAATGATGAAACAGTTAAAATCTTTGATTTAAATGGAAGTGAACCAAACTACAGACGGTCAATTATCAGGAGCAGGGGGGAGGCGATGCTTCACTGTCAGTTTGTACACTTGCCAGATGTCAGCTCGTTTGTGCCTTTGAGTGAAGTGCACATTATCGCTGATTTTGTGAGGGAAAGTTTTGTTTCCATTGGAGAGATCAGTATAAAAGTATTCCTTCAGATGAAGTACTCACCTCTGACAGGAGCATTGGACACAAAACCCTATATCGCTTATTAAAAAAAAAAGAGTGGCGTTTATTTAATTAAACACATAAATTGAATTGTTGGACACTGAATAAATGCCTCGCTTCGAGGAGAGTCCGGAATGAGCCAGGAAAATGTAGTCATCAAATGGGTCCGAGGCAAAGGAACATGCAAATAGAGTCTAATTGTATTTGCATTTTGTATTCTATCCCTGTTGACTTAAGAGATGGATAAATGTGCGGTGACTTGTTTGGCCAAGAGATTGTTTTGCAATTTGTACGAAATTGGAGGGAGGCAAATCTTGATAGTATTTGGCAAGAACATTCAATTGTTGATTGGAGCAGATAATTCCAGATAAAGGAACAGCTAAAAAAATGGGAAGCCAACAAAAATGAGATAATCAGAGTACAGAACCAAGGTGAAATACAGGGCTGGTAGGTATAAGGTGGGTAAAAATTCCCAATACACACCCTGGACTAAAACGCTCTGTACTTGGGACATGAGATTGTGAAATTCACATTTGAACTAAGAGTCACTGAGCCCTCTACCTGAGACAGACAAGGCAATATGCAAGCCCGGGGCAACACTCTGAAAAAGGGACAAGATAACAGAAGGCCATCACAAATGCTCAGCTAAAAGAAAATGAAGGAGAAAATGAGGACTGCAGATGCTAGCGATCAGAGTGGAAAAGTGTGGCACTGGAAAAAACACAGCAGGTCAGGCAACATCCGAGAAGCAGGATGATCTGGCTGATGCAACATTGTTCTATATGGGATCTTTTTGTGCATCAATTGTCATCATTCTATATTTGGAGGCAGTGAGTCTTCTCATCAGCTAACCCCTCATTTTGTAAAGGTTTCAAAAGGTTCTGGAATGAAAATTCAACTTTCAGCTGACATGTTAAATGTTTGGATGTTACTGAGAGAAGAAATCCCTGGGATCTTGCTGTGCCATATCTCTAAGCGTTTTCTTGCTCTGTATTTTAATTGATACCGTCTCTTTTATTCCAGTGGAATTATTATTCACTTGGAAGATCCAAAGAGAGAGAGAATTTGGGACAAGGTAAACTTTGAACAAGAGCATAGTCCAAGAGGGCACACCGTCCTGAGGCCCATTCCACAGGCCGCACTCTGTGGGGCCCCGCCTCAGTTGTGTCTCTTTATTTCCCCAAAGACTAGATTCCTGTGTTTGACATTTTATTTAGCATTCCTCTGGTTTACTGGGTCCTGTCAGATTGTGGCCCTGTCATTTTAAAACAGATTTGAAGCCTGGGGTTAAAATAACCAATGTCTTTGAATTTGACACAAACTTGTTAAACCCCACCTCCCCACCCGCAGCGAGTGTCTGAGAGACAGGACTTTCCAAAGGTGAAATTAAAACTCGAAGTGTCAAACTGTCTCTGAAAGATTGAGATGTTAATGTCAGGACTTCAACTTTGTTGGATCTCCCTGAACATTGTCATGTTAATTCTAGCACAGGAAAGCTTGATCATTCCTCGTTTCCTTTGAAGCTTTTGAAGCCTTTTTTAAGCTTTGTAAAGTATATCAGCGCAGTTTGAAAGTATTAAACATTGACCCCTCAGTAGATTCGAAGATTCTCTGTCCCTAAATCTACTACCAAACACGCAACTAGCCGAACTGTGGGGATATTTGCTGAGGTTCCCTCTCGGGATATTTCTGCTATCAGTGTGACTCGCAGCTATAACTCTCTCTCTCTGTCTCTCTGTCTTTATCCGTGTCTCTTCCATCTTGCCCCAAAAGTCACACATTACTCTAACATTATACAAAGTCTTTAAGGAGAGTTTCATACTCAGAGTTTTAATTTCCTCTGTGGGGAGTCCTGTGTGTCAGACACTTAACATGTTTGTGACAAATCCCAAGGCCCTAGTTACTTTAACCCCAGGCTTCAAACTTGCTTTAAAATGATAGAGCCACAATCCGTTGGGCCTCAGTTAACCGGAGACCGTTAAAAATAAAGGGTGTTCCAGAGAAAATCAAACTTCAGCGTAACAAATAGACGCAACTCACACGGGCCCCATGGGGTGCGGCCTGTCGAATAGGCCTCAGACTGATATCCGCCCCTCCCTTCTAGAGGAAACTTCTGTCCAAGGGAAGGATTTCTTGTCCTGTTGTAGTTTCAAACTAGCAATTCCTGCAAGGCGTGGTTGGAGACAGTGGGAGAGAAGAAGATTATTGAAACTGGAAAGTGGCGGGGGGGTGAGGAGATTTTCAAACAATTTACACAGCCGGCGTCATTCCTTCACAAAAAAAATCCTTCAGCAAACAAAAGTGCAATCAATTTGGTAAAAACGTTCAGGGATTTCAATCCCAGACCCATTGCAGCCTTAAGACAATGGCTAACTGTCTCCTGTCGGTTTATCGAAACAGTCCTTCCCTCAATCGCATTGCCACAGGCTGTCAGAGCACAGCTGATTCTCATAGGCAGCAACATGTCAGAAGCAAGATCAGCTCGATATTTCTGATGGAGGCTGCTTAAATGTTTAATATTTGTTGCAACGACAGACACTGACATAACTGTTATTTCATAATCTCAAATGCCTCTCCCTCCTTTCCTCTCTTTCTCCTGCCTCTCTCCCGTTTACAAGTCTCTTTGTCACTCCCAATGTCAATTTTAACACTCACACATTATTATCCTGACATTATAAAAAGTCCTTAAGGGATAGTTTAACATTTAGGGCTTAATTTCCTCTTTGGAAAGTCCTGTCTATCCGATACTCGCACAGGTGGGGACGTCGGGGTTAACAAATTTGACCTCGGTTACTTTAACCCCAAGTTTCAAACCTGTTTAACAATGACAGGGCCACAATCTGACATTACCCAGTTAACCAGAGAACTGTTAAAACAACAGGGTCCAACAGAGGCACCCACTCTTTGGGGGAATAAAGAGACACAACTGAGGTGAGGCCTCACGAGGTGCGGCCTGTGGAATAGGCCTCAGGATGGTGTGCCTCTATTGGAGGATGCTCTTGTTCAAAGTTTACCTTCCCCCAGACTCTCTCTCTTTTTGGATCTTTCAAGTGAATAATAATTCCCTGGGATTAAAGACACAGGGTCAATTAAAAGACAGAGCTATGAACGTTAGAGCAATGGCACAGCAAGATCCCAGTAATTCTCTCTCTCAGCAACATTCAAACATAAAACATGTCAGCTGGAAGTTGATTTCTCAGGCCAGACCTTTTTGAAATCATTACAACATGAGGAGTTAGCTGATGAGAAGACTCACTGCTTGCAAAGGTGACATAATGTCAATTGATACACAGCAAGATCCCATATGGAACAATGTAGCAGCAACCAGATCAACTGATTCCTTTCTTCTCTACAATTCTGTTCGAATGTTAATTATTTGCTCTAATGCCGGAAACTAACATTATTGCTGTTTCAAAATCTCAAATAACTCTCCCTCTCTCTCCTCCTTTGGAAGGGTTATTGACACTCACTCTGTGGAATGAGTATGAAACAAACTCATGGAGCTGCAGCTTGCTCAGGTCTAGGATCCTAGAACACAGAGAAGAAGAGAACACAACAGCACAGCACAGGAACAGACATTTCGACCTTCCAAGCCTGCACCAGCTCATTTTCTCCTTACTTTCAAAAACTGTCTTCACTTACAGGATCCATATGCCTCTATTCCCTTCCGATTCATGCATTTGTCCAGCTGTGTCTTGAAATCTGCTGTCGTGTCTGCTTCCACCACCTCCTCTGGTAGTACATTGCAGGCACTCACCAGCCTTTCTGTGAAAAACTGCTCTCTCACATCTCTTTTAAACTGCTCCCCTCCCCCATCCTTCGCACCTTGAACCTGTGTCCCCACAGTAAATTTCCGCTTCAACCCTGGGAAGAAGCCTCATGCTGTCCCTCTATCCATGCCATAAACAATCTGAGAAACTGCGATCAGGTCCACCCTCAACCTCCTACACTCCATTGAAAACAAACCCAGTCTATCCAATCTTTCCTCGCAGCTAATCTCCTCATACCAGGAAACATTCACGTAAACATTATCAGTACCACGAAACATCCACATCCTTCTGGTCGTGTGTTCAACAGAATTGCACACAGTATCCCAAGCGTGGCCTCACTAAAGTTCTACGAAGCGGTAGCATAACTTGTCAATCCTTATCCTCAATGCCCCTTCCAATGAAAGCTAGGCCTTTTTTCACTACATTGCCCACCTGAGCTGACACCTTCAGTCATCTGTGAACCTGCATACGCAGATCGCTCTGCATGTCAATACTTCTCAGGGTTTTGCCATTCACTAATTAATCTCCATCTGTACTTGACCTTTGAAAATGGGTCACTTTCCATTTGTCTGGAGTAAACTCCGAGATTTCTGCCCATGCCGCCAAGTGAACTATATCCTGCTGTATCCTCTGACAATCTTCCTCATTATCTCCAATTCCACTAATCATTGTATCATACGCAAACTAACTAAATAACCAGCTCAGTATCCATCTTGCCAGCTCATCCCGATACCAAGTGACTTCACCTTTTATACGAGACTGTCATGGGGGGGGGATTGTTGAAGTCCATGTAGAAAATATCATCCACATTTTTATCACCAATCATGGAGTCATAGAGATGTACAGCATGGAAACAGACCCTTCAATCCAACCCGTCCATGCCGAACAGATATCCCAACCCAATCTAGTCCTACCTGCCAGCACCTCGCCCATATCCCTTCAAAATCTTCCTATTCATATACCCATCCAGATACCAGTCAAATGTTGCAATTGTACCAGCCTCCATGACCTCCTCTGGCAGCTCATTCCATTCACTTTTTTACCCACTGCGTGATTAAGTTGCCCATTAGGTCTCTTTTATATCTTTCCCCCCTCACCCTAAATCTATGTTCTGCAGTGCTGGACTCCCCCACCCCAGGGAAAAGACTTTGCTTATTTATACTATCCATGCTCCTCATGATCTTATAAACCTCTATAAGGTCACCCCTCAGTCTCTGACGCTCCAGGGAAACAGCCCTAGCCTATTCAACCTCTCCCAGTAGCTCAAATCCTCCAACCCTGG
Organism: Chiloscyllium plagiosum; assembly: GCF_004010195.1. Classification (NCBI taxonomy): domain Eukaryota; kingdom Metazoa; phylum Chordata; class Chondrichthyes; order Orectolobiformes; family Hemiscylliidae; genus Chiloscyllium; species Chiloscyllium plagiosum. The sequence continues at coordinate 79,718,629 of NC_057717.1, read as the reverse complement.
CAACTTCCTTGTAGATATTTTCTGAATCCTTTCAAGTTGCACAACATCTTTCCGATAGGAAGGAGACCAGAATTGTACATATTATTCCAAAAGTGGCCTAAACAATGTCCTATACAGACGCAACATGACCTCCCACTACCTGCACTCAAAAACCTGATCGATAAAGGAAAGCATTCGAAACACCTTCTTCACGACTCGGTCTACCTGCGACTCTACTTTCAAGGAGCTATGAACCTGCACTCCAAGGTCTCTTTGATCACCAACAGTAGCTAGAACATTACCATTAAGTGTATAAGCCCTGCTAAGATTTGCTTTCCCAAAATGCAGCACCTCTCATTTAACTAAATTAAAAATCCATCTGCCACTTCTCAGCCAATTGGCCCCTCTGATCAAGATCCCATTGCAATCTGAGGTAACCTACTTCGCTGTCTACTGCACATCCAATTTTGGTGTCATCTGCAAAATTACTAACTGACTCTTATGCTCACTTTCAAATCATTTATATAAATATATTTTCATTTATAAATGATACCATATATTTTCGTCATGTCCTCAATAAACTCAATTCATTAACTGAGGCATGGTGTTCCCCACACAGAGCCATGCTGTCTATCGAGCTGTATTCAGCTCGGTGGGATTTGACTGCCCAGGACCTGCTGCAGGTATATGACAGTTTGCTGCTGGCAAGTGCCATAAGGGGCTCCATGAGGAAAGTCATCTACTCTCTCATCTACAAGTGGAACGGAGAGAGGAAGGAAATCAGAAAATGGGGCCAATATCATTGCTGAATGAAGACTACAAAATGCTGTCTAAGGTCATTGCCAATTGGATCAGGTCTGCTCTGAGAACAGTGATTCAAGCCAACCAAACCTGTGCTGTACTGTGCAGCACTACATCACTGACAGCCTTATTCTCCTCAGGGATATGATCACCTACATACAGTACAGGGGGGTGGACGCCTGCCTCATCAGCCTGGACAAGGAGAAGACATTTGACAGGATATCACACACACCTGCATGTGGGACCTAATCTCCAAAATGGGCTTCGTGGAGGGAGTCTGCAATTAGGTCTGACTGCTCTACACCAACATCGTTCGCGCAGTCTCAATCAACGGGTGGGATCTGGAAGCTTCCTGAACAGATCCGGAGTTAGGCAGGTCTGCCCACTCTCAGGAAGATGTGACCCTGAAAAGGGTGACTATTGCAGGCAGAGGAGGCCAGCAGGTCAAAGCCTCCCCGTACATGGATGATGTCAACGTTTTCTGCTGGGACCCGCTCCAACCCTGGAAACCTCCTTGTTAATCTTTTCAGAACCCTTTCAAATTTCACAGCATCCTTCCTATAGCAGGAAGGCCAGAAGTGAACACAGTATTCAAACATGGCCTTAACAATGCCCTGTACAGCCACAATATTTCCTCCCAACTTCTATACTCAATGCTCTGACAAATAAAGGAAAGCATACCAAATGTCTTCTTCGCTATCCTATCGACCTGCAACTCCTCTATCGAAGAACTATGAACGTGCACTCCAAAGTCTCTTTGTTCAGCAACACTCCCCGCACCATTCTGTTCAGTGTATTACTCCTAACCTGATTTGCCTTCCCAAGAATCAATACCTCACATTTATCTAAATTAAACTCCATCTGCCACTCCTCAGCCAATTGAACCATCTGATTGAGATCCTGTTGTAGTCTGAGGTAAGCTTCTTCGCTGCCAATACACCTCCAACTTTAGTATCATCCGCAACTTAGGAACTATGCCTCTTATGTTCACTTCCAAGTCATTTATGTAATTGGACACAGCACCGATGCTTGTGGGACACCACTTGTTGATAGGCCTACAGACCTATCCACCAACACCCTCTGTCTCCTCCCTTTGAGCCAACTCTGCACCGAAATGGCTAGTTCTCCCTCTATTACACATCATCTAACCTTGCTGACAGTCGACCATGAGAAACCTGCTCCAGTGCCTTACTGAAGTCCATACAGATCACGACCACCACTCTGCGTTCATCAATACTCATCAAATATTCCTCAAAAAATCAAGTCAGTGAGACAGGAATTCCCATGCACAAAGCCATATCCTGAATCACTCCTTGTTTTTCCCAGCACATGTACGTCCTGTCCCTCCGGATTCTCTCCAAAGCTACTGATGTCAGACTCAACGGTCTATAGTTCCCTGAGTTTTCCTTCCTATATTTCCCATCTACGTTGCCCAAACTCCAGTCTTCTGGCATCTCACCTTTCGCTATCGATGATACAAATATCTCAGCAGGTGGCCCAGAAATTACTTCCCTCACTCCCCACAGAGTTCTAGAGTACACCTGATGACGTCGCGGGTGTTCATCATCCTTTCCATGATTTAAGACATCCAGCACCTCCTCCCTCTGTAATGTGGACATTGTTCAAAATTTCGCCATTTCTTTCTCCAATTCTCTGGTTTTCATATCCTTTTCCAAAGTGAACATGGCAGCAAAATATTCATTAAGTATCTCCCCCATCTCCTGCAATTCCACACATAAGGACCCTATTCTCTCCCTCGTTACTTCTTTGTTCTCAGTGTATGTGTAAAATTCCTTTGGATTCATCTTAACCCGATTGCCAATGCTATCCGATGTTCCCTTTTTGCCCTCTTGAAATCCCTCTTAAATATACTTGCACTGCCTTTATACTCTTCTCGGGATTCACTCAATCCCTGCTGTATATTCCTGACATATACCGCCTTCATTTTCGTTGCTAAAACCTTACCTTCTCCAGGCCCTGCGCCGCTGTGGAGAGTGCGGGTCCGAGTATTATCCAACAGCTCCCTGGCTCTGACACTGGGCTTATGTGGTGAGACGTGGTGTGGTTTAAAACACAGGAGGGAAATGCTTCAGAGACAAAGGGAACTCCGATTTATTGAAAGATTGACAGGTAAATGAATATTTAGAAAAAAAGACAGTGCGATGCATCAAGTGAAATGCGACTTGTCGGACTTCTGTTAACTTACAGTTAACCCTTGCAGCCCTGATTTGGTACAGTGGGGTTTGAATTACAGAGAGCTGTTGATTACTGAGTGACAGGGGAAAAGAGAGAGAAGAGAGAGAGAGAGACAGACCTAGACAGAGAGAGTAAACATGAATCCCAGGATCCTCTCATACTTCCCTTCGCTGGGACAGCCCTGCACCGTCAGCCTGGAAGCCCACGTTTTCTCTCCTCTCTTAATGAGCTGTAACAGAGTGTATCGATGACCTTCTGCTCGCCCTCGGAGTGGCTTCTGTTGGTTTGGAGAGTGGTGGATATCATTGGCACTGCCCCCCAGTCAGTCTCTCGGCTCTCCAGTCACATCGCATCAGTATATGGAGGGTTGTGGATGAGAAGATCGCTCGCTCTCCTTCTTTTCCTGAGTCTGTGACTGGCTGTTACTGATTCTCTTGAAGTTGGCTGGACGTCTTACTGAACAAACCCCAGAGATCAGGGTTCCCCAGTTATACTGGCTGGAGGTTTCCCGTGTCTCCTGCCAAATCTGGATTGGATCACTGAGCTGTTGTTCCTCCTCTCGGGGCTGAATGAGCTACCTGATTATTCGACGAGTGTGAACGGTTCTCCAATTAAAGTCAGTGGGTGTACCATAGTTTTGAATGTCCATTATATCTCTTGGATGGGTGTAGGTTAAGGTGTTACAATTCGTGTAGTGGCCTTCCCATTCAAGACAAACAAGTTTGCATGTCATACAAAGGTGTGGAATGTTCAGTATCTCTGCGTCCGAGCAAATGGTAACAAGTTGAATGGTTACATAAGCTTTCAAGCTGCAGAATGCCTCGGTTGTTTGCTCTGCACGATGGTGCTCATCATGTTTTAGACCGTGGTGCTGGAAAAGCACAGCAGGTCAGGCAGCATCCAAGGAGCTGGAGTGTCGATGAATAGGCATAATCACTTTATCGGGAATATGGGGTGGGGGACGTGGGCTGAGTGATTAATAGGAGGGTGGGAGTGAGGCTGGGATAAGGTAGCTGGGAAGGCGATAGGTAGGTGAAGGTGGGGTGTGTGATGGTGATAGGTCGGAGCAGAGAATGGAGTGTTTAGGTGGGAAGGAAGCCTTTGAAAAGGTTCCACATTATTCCATAAGGCTGTAGGAGAAAATGCAGAGGCATGGGATTCAGGGTGATTTAGCAGTGGCATTCTGAAAGAAGGCAGTGAATGGCGGTTAATGGAAAATCTCCAGCCTGGAGTCGAGTTACTCGTGGTGTGCCACTTAGATGCAGGAGTAGGTGGATGGATTAACAAATTTGCAGATAACTCTGAAGTCGGTTGAGTAGTGGACAGTTTGGAAGAATGTTACAGGTTGCAAGGGGTCTTTGATAAACTGCAGAATTGGCCTGAGAGTTGGCAAATTGAGTTCAGTGCAGCTAAACTTGTGGTGATGCACTCTGGGAAGAATAACAGGAAGGCAGAGTACTGGGTCAATGGAAACATTCTTGGTAGTGTGGATGTGGAGAGGGATATTGGAGTCCATGTACATAGATCCCTGAAAGTTGCCACCCAGTACTGGGAATAAGGCATATGGTGTGTTAGATTTCATTGGTAAAGGGACTGAGTTCCGGAGCCGCAATATCATGCTGCAACTATACAAAACGCTAGTGCGGCCAAATTGGAATATTGTGTACAGTTCTGGTCGCCATCTTTCGGGAAAGATGTGGAAGCATTAGAAAAGATGCAGATGAGATTTCCCAGGATGTTGCCTGGTCGGGAGTAAAGGTCTTATGAGAAAAGACTGAGAGACAAGGGTCTATTCTCATTGGAAAGAAGAAGGCTAAAAGCTGATTTGACAGAGACATACAAGAAGATCAGAGGATTAGATAGGGTAGACAGAGAAAGTCTTTTTCCTAGAATGATGACGTCAGCTTGTACGAGAGGGCATTACTACAAATTGCGGGGTAATAGATTTAATATAGGTGTCAGAGGCAAGTTCATTACTCAGAGAGTGTTAAGGGCATGGAATGCCCTGCCTGCCAATATAGTTAACTCAGCCACATTAGGGAGTTGTGGGTGCAGGTTGTACACTTCGTGCGGTGTCAGGGCAAGGTGCAGGGAGTGGAGGGTGAATTGGTGGTGCATGGGCTTCACGAGGGAGTCATGGAGTTAATGTGGAAGCAGTTCGCCGATACCGTTCCCTCTGTAACTCCCTGGTTAGATCCACGCTGCCCACCAACCCACATTCCATTCACAGCACCTTCTGTTGTCACCGTAAGAGGTGTAAAACCTGCTCCCACACCTCCCCGCTCACCTCTGTCCAAAGTCCCAAAGGATCCTTCCATATCCTGCAGAGATATTCCTACACATCCAAACGCCTCATCTTCCGAGTGGTCTCCTCTACATTGGGAGACAGAATGCTAACTTGCAGATCATTTCAGGGAACATCTCTGGGACACACGCACAAAACTAACCCCACCACCATGTGGCTGAACAGTTGTCTCGCACTCCGCCAAGGACATGCAAGTCCTGGGACTTCTCCTCCACCAAATCCAACCTAGCCAACGCCTACAGGAAGAACACCTCATCATCTACCTTGGGACCCTCCAACCACACGACGTTAACATCGACTTCACCAATTTCCTCATCTCCCCACCCGCAGCTCATCCTCGAACCAACCCTCTAACTCAGCACCAACCCTTGAACTGTCTTACAACCCTCTAACTCAGCACCACCCCCTTGAACTGTCCTACATGTCCATCTTCTTTCCCATCTAACCGCTCCGACCTGTCACCCTCCCTCACCACCTGCATCTCCCTATCACCTTCCCAGCTACCTTCCCCCGAGCCCCATCACCCCCGTTTATGTTTCAGCTCCCTTCCCCCGGTCTGCATTCCTGATGATGGGCTTATTCCGAAACGTCGACTCTCCTGCTTCTCAGATGTTTTAGATTAGCTTCCTTACAGTGCGGAAACAGGCCCTTCGGCCCAACACGTCCACGTCAACCGTCCAAAGAGTAACCCACCCAGACCCATTTCCCAACTCCCTATTAATGCGCCTACCACTATAGACAATTTAGCATGGTCAATTCACTTAACCTGCACATCTTTGGATTGTGGGAGGAAACCGGGGCACCCAGAGGAAGCCCATGCAGACATGGGTAGAATGTGAAAACCCTACGCAGTCAGTCGCCCGAGTCTGGGATTGAACCCAGGTCCCTGGTGCTGCACGGCAGCGTTGCTAACCACTGATCCACCGTGCCACCATGTTGCCTGACCTGCTATGCTTTTCCAAGGCCACACTTTTCGATTCTGACCGCAAGCATCTGCAGCCCTCACTTTCTCCTTTATTGTCTTTTAGCTGGGGCATTTGTGGGGCTTCCTTTATCTTAGCCCTGTTCCAGACTGCTTTCCCTGGGCTTGCGTATTGGCTAGTCTGTCTCAGCCAGAGTTCAGTGACTCTTAGTTTAAATGTAAATTCCACAAACTAATATCCCAAGTTCAGAAGTTTTAGTCCAGTTTATCTGATGGGAAGTTTTACCCCACGTTATAGCTACCAGCCCTGTGTTTCACCTTTGTTCTGTAGTCTGATTATCTCTTCTTTGACTACTTCCATTCTTTAGCTGTTCCTTTACATGCAAGTATCTGCTACCAATCAACTATTGAATGTTCTTGCCAAATACCATCAAAATTTGCCTTCCTCCAATTAAGTATAATTGCAAAACAATCTCTTGGCCAAACGAATAACAGCACATTCATACATCTCTTAGGTCAACAGGGATAGAATGCAAATTACAAAAACAATTTGATTTTATTTGCATGTTCCATTGCTTTGGACCCATTTGATGACTACATTCTCGTGGCTGGTTCCCGACTCCTCGAACCAAGACATTTTATTCAGCAACCACCAATTCAATGTGTGAGTTTAATTAAATAAACACAACCATTTTTCTTTAATGAGATAGGATTCTGGGTAATCGAAGATGGAGGATAGGAAAAATCTCTGGCTGTAACAGTTGCTCCTTTTTCGAGGTATTTTGGGTGTTGGAAGTGATTCCTTCGAATTCCAGGAGCACCAATTACTGTTTTTTAATGCTGTTGCATTGTTTTGGAAATTTGGAAAAAAAAAAGTCAAAACAACAGCACTTTTAAAAGGGACAAGACCAGACAAAGGAAGCACGTGGTGAGGTCAGTGCAGGGAAGCGAGAGAGAGAGAGAGAGAGAGAGAGAGAGAGAGACAATGAGAAAGAGATAGAGAGGAAGAAAGAGAGCGAGAAATTGAGAAAGAAAGAGGAAGAAACTGTCAGAGCCGTGAATCTGCATAGTTACTGCCTTTGCTGCTTAAATTCACGTGTCGCTGGGCATCGGAGTGTGTCTGGGAAAATTAACAAACAGTGAAATTCAGAACTAATCTTGGAGGAACCTGGTTGGGAGAGGTCACAGCACAGAAACATAAGTGAATATTTAAGTCTGCAGTAGTGAGTAGTGCGGGTTCTGTCTTGATTATATATTTTATTGAAATATGTATCTTTATTTTCTTAAAATGTAAGCAATAACTGTTAATTTAACCTGGAACAGTGTTTTATAGAGGAATAAGATAGTGCAATTTTCTGGGTCTGTAGATTATGAAGGAGGAAAAACGGCCTTTAGTAGAATGATATACTCTTCTGGTCGGATTTGGGAGTTCACAGAGAGTTTTACGGGTTACTGAGGGTTATATCTGCAATAAGTGCCGTTAGTTGCGAATCCGATCAGATCGAATGGTTCGGTTGGAGACACAATTAAAGACAATGAGGGATTTACAAGAGCAAGGAGATGTGATGTATGGCAGTTGTCGGAAGGGCGGAAAGTCTCACATACAGTCACATAGATGGGTTAACTCCAGGAAAGGTAAAAGAGGTAGGCAGGAAGTGCAAGTGTATTCTGTGGCTATCCCCATTTCAAACAAGTATGCTGATTTGGGAAATGTAAGGGGTGTTGGATTCTCAGGGGAATGTAGCACGAACAGTCAAGTTTCTGATCTTGAGACTGGTTCTAATGCAATGAGGGGTACATCGGGTGCCAAGGGACTATGTGTGGTTAGGGGACACTCTAGTCTGAGATGCAGACAGACGTTTCTGTGGCCAGCAGCAAATAATTCCATAAGTGTGTTTTTCTTCCCTAGTGCCAGGATCAAGGATGTATCAGAGAGAATGCAGAATGTTCTCAAGGGGAAAATGGAGCAGGAGGATGTCATTGTACACATTGGAACCAACAAGATAGGAAAGAAAAAGGTTTAGATTCTGAAGGGAGATTACAGAGGGTTAGGCAGGAATGTAAACGGGAGATCCTGGAGTGTAGTAATATATGGAATACTCCCGGTAATACGAGCTAGTGAGAACAGGAATAGGAGAGCAGATGAATGCATGGCTGAGAAGCTGGTGCATAGGAGAAGGATTCACTTTTTTTGGATAATTGTAACCTGTTTTGGGGCAGAAGTGACCTATACAAGAAGGACAGATTGCAAGTAAATTGGAAGTGGACTAATATACTGGCAGGGAAATTTACTAGAGCTGCTCTGGAGAATTTCGACTCGTAAGATGGTGGGGTGGGACACAGGGAGACAGTGTGGAAAGAGGTCAATCTGAGGCTGGTACAGTTGAGAACAGAAGCAAGTTAAACAATCAGGGCAGGCACGGACAAAGCAGAGAATAAGGGAGGACTGATAAATGAAACTGCATTTATTTCAATGTGAGGCGCCTAACAGGGAAGGCAGATGAACTCAGGACATGGTTAGGCACATGGGACTGGGATTTCATAGCAATTACAGAAACATGGCTCAGGAATGGACATTAATGGCAGCTTCATGCTCCAGGATCCAAATGCTACAGGAAGGACAGAATGGGAGGCAAGTGAGGAGAGGGTGTCGGCATTTTTGATAAGGGAAAGCATTACAGCTGAACTGAGGGAGGATATTCTCGGAAATGCATCCAGGGAAGTTATTTGGGTGGAATTGAGAAATTAGAAATGGATGATCACCTTATTAAGATGGTATTACAGACCCCCATAATAGTCAGAGGGAATTTGAGAAAGAAATTTGGAAGGAGAACACAGTCATCTGAAAGAATAGTACGATGATTTGGGCTACCACCTGATGAAGGAGCGTCGCTCGGAAAGCTACTGTGCCTCCAATTAAACTGTTGGACTATAACCTGGTGTTGTGTGATTTTTAACATAATAAGATGGTTATGGTAGGGGATTTTAACTTTCCAAACATAGATGGTAACTGGCATAGTGTTAAGGGTTTAGAAGTAGAGGAATTTGTTAAGAGTGTACAACAAAATTTTCTGATTCTGTACATGGATGTACCTACGAGAGAAGGTGCAAAGCTTGACCTACTCTTGGGAAATAAGGCAGGACAGGTGACAGAGGTGTCAGTGGGGAAGCACTTTGGGAGCAGCGACCATAACTCCATTAGTTTTAAAATAATGAATGAAAAGGATAGACCAGGTCTAAACGTTGAAGTTCTAAATTGGAGAAATGCCAATTTTGACGGTATCGGGCAAGAAATTTCAAAAGGTGATTGGGGGTAAATATTCGCATGTAACTGGACGGCTGGAAAATGGGAAGCCTTCAGAAATGAGGTAACGAGAATCCAGCGAAAGTATATTCTGTAAAGGTGAAAAGGAATGCTGGTAGGTAGAGGGAATGCTGTATGACGAAAGAAATTGAGAGTTTGGTTAAGAAAAAGAAGGAAGCATATATCAAGTATAGACAGGATAGATCGAGTGAATCCTTAGAAACGTATTAGGGCATTAAGGGTATACTTAAGAGAGAAATCGGGAGGGCAAAAAGGAGACATGAGATAGCTTTGGCAAATAGAGTTAAGGAGAATCCAAAGGGATTTTTCAATTACTTTAAGGACAAAAGGGTAACTAGGGAGAAAATAGGGCCCCTCAAAGATCAATAATGCGGCCTTCGTGTGGAGCTGCAGAAAATAGGAGAGATGTTAAATGCGTGGTTTTGCATCAGTATTCACTGTGGAAAAGGGCATGGAAGATATAGAATGTAGGGAAATAGATGGTGACATCTTCAAAAATCTCCATATTACAGAGAAGGAAGTGCTTGATGTCTTGTAACGCATAAAGGTGTATAAATCCCCATGACCTGAATGGTGTACCCTAGAACTCCATGGGAAGCTTAGGAAGTGATTGCTGGCCCTCTTGCTGAGATATTTGTATCATCGAAAGTCACAAGTGAGGTGCCGGAAGACTGGAGGTTGGCTGATGGGATGCCACTGTTTAAGGTGGTAAGGACAGGGCAGGGAACTATAGACCAGTGAGCCTGACGTCGGTAGTGGGCAAGTTGTTGGAGGGAATCGTGATGGACAGATTATGCATTTATTTGGAAGGGCACGATCCGATTAATGATAGTCAACATGGTTTTGTCCGATGGAAATCATGTCGAACAAACTTGATTGACCTTTTCGAAGAAGTAACAAAGTGGATTGATGAGGGCAGAGCAGTAGATGTGAACTATATGGACCTCAGTAAGGCGTACGACAAGGATCCCCATGGGAGAATGGTTAGCAAGGTTGCATCTCATGGAATTCAGGGAGAGCTAGCCATCTGGATACATAACTGGACCAAAGGTAGAAGACAGTGTGTGGTGGTGAATTATTGTTTTTCAGATTGGAGGACTGTGACTAGTGGAGTTCTACAAGGATCTGTGCTGGGTCCACTTACATAAATGATTTGGATGTGATCATAAGAGGAATAGTAAATAAGTTTGCAGATGACACTAAAATTGGAGGTGTAGTAGACAGTGAAGATGGTTACCTCAGATTACTACGGGCAGTGAGCTGAGTGGCAGATGGTGTTGAATTCAGATAAATGCATGATGCTGCATTTTGGGAAAGCAAATCTGAGCAGGACAATTACACTGATTGGCAAGGTCAAATGGAGCGTTTCTGAACAAAGAGACCTTGGAGTGCAGGTTCATAGGTCCTTGAAACTGGAGTCGCAGTTAGATAGGATAGTGAAGGTGGCGTATGCTATGCTTTCCTTTATTGGTCAGAGCATTGAGCACAGGGGTTGGGGTGTCAGGTTGCGGCTGTACAGAACATTGTTTAGGACATCGATGGCAGCCTGCGTGCAATTCTGGCCTCCTTCCTACCGTAAGATGTTGTGAAACTTGAAAGGTTTCAGAAAAGATTAACAAGGCTGTTCCCAGGGTTAGAAGATTTGAGGTGCAGGGAGAGGCTGAATAGGCGAGGGCTGTTTTCCCTGGAGCGTCGGAGGCTGAGGGGTGACCTTACAGAGTTTTATTAATACATGAGGGGCATGGATAGGATAAACAGACAAAGTCTTTTCCCTGGGATTGTGCAATCAAGAACTTGAGGGAATAGGTTTCGGGTAAGAAGGTAAAGATAAAAATAAAAGAGACCGAAGCGGCAAATTGTTTCATGTAGGTAAAAAACAATGACTGCAGATGCTGGAAAGCAGATTCTGGATTAGTGGTGCTGGAAGAGCACAACAGTTCAGGTAGCATCCAATGAGCAGCGAAATCGACGTTTCGGGCAAAAGCCCTTAATCAGGAATAAAGGCAGAGAGCCTGAAGCGTGGAGACATAAGCAAGCTAGAGGAGGGTGGGGGTGGGGAGAAAGTAGCATAGAGTACAATAGGTAGTGGGGGAGAAGATGAAGGTGATAGGTCAGGGAGGAGAGGGTGGAGTGGATAGGTGGAAAAGGAGACAGGCAAGTAGGACAAGTCCGGACAAGTCGTGGGGACAGTGCTCAGCTGGAAGTTTGGAACTAGGGTGAGATGGGGGAAGGGAAAATGAGGAAACTGTTGAAGTCCACATTGATGCCCTGGGGTTGAAGTGTTCCGAGGCGGAAGATGAGGCGTTCTTCCTCCAGGTGTCTGGCGGTGACGGAGCGGCAGTGAAGGAGGCCCAGGACCTCCATGTCCTCGGCAGAGTGGGAGGGGGAGTTGAAATGTTGTGCTAAGGGGCAGTGTGGTTGATTGGTGCGGGTGTCCCGGAGATGTTCCCTAAAGCGCTCTGCTAGGAGGCGCCCAGTCTCCCCAATGTCGAGGAGACCGCATCGGGAGCAACGGATACAATAAATGATATTAGTGGATGTGCAGGTAGTCTGTACTGTTTGTCCTGTTCGGGTCCGAACTCTGTTGGTTTAAAGGTGGTCCGGAGTCCGTGTGGGATGAGTTGGTTACGGAGGCAGGCACTGAGGAATGGGCTATGGTTTCACTTAGGGGGTGGTACCGTATATGGAATGGGCTGCCTGAGTGATGGACGCTAGTACTATTGCAAAATTTAAAAGGCATCTGAAGGGATCTGGGCCAGATGCTGGCAGGTGGGACTAAGTTGGGTTGGGATATCTGGTCGGCATGAACGAGTTGGACCGAAGGGTCTGTTTCCATGCTGTACACCTCTATGACTTTAATTGGCGCCACCCAGTTGTTTTGAATGAACGTCTAGTGCGTCCCCCATGTCTGTATTTTTCAGTCTGGTGTCAACAGTTCCTCGCCTGAATCTCTGAGTTTATTATTGCTCAGCTTCATAAATGTTAGGGACTGATTCGGAGTGAGAGCTGAAACAAGATCATGAGCACCAGAATTTGAGAGGGCAGCATTTGTCATGCTTGGGTCTGGAGATAGAGAGTGGGGGGGGGGGGGGGGAATGGAAAATTGAAATTAACGCGAAGCAGCTGTGAAATTTGACATGAGCGCTCTGATACAAATAAGTGTTCATTCTTGTAAGGAAGAGCAAAATATCAGTATTACTTAAATAGGGAAAAGCTGCAGAAATATGCAACAGAAATATTGGGAGGAACTTGTGCAGGAAATATGGAAAGCTAGCAGACAGAGATCAGTAGATAATGCTAATTGAATGTTTGCCCTAATTTCAAGTAGGTTAGATTATAAGAGTTGCGAAGTGTTACTGCAGCTGCACAAGATGCTGATGAGACCACATCGGGGGTACTGTGAGCAGCTTTGCTTCCTTTCAGAAAAGTGTCATTTCATTGAATGCAGTTCAGGGAAGATTCACTTGGATGATCTGTAGTATGGGGAGATTGTCTTCGGAACAAAAGTTTAACAGGATGGAACACTACTTACTGCAGTTTAGAAAAATGAGCGATCATCTCATTGAAACCAATGGGATTCTTAAGGGGCCTGACAGGGTAAATACTGAGAGGAGGTTCCCCTCATGGGAAAATCTAGAACCAGAGGACTGTCGTAAATTGGTGCCTCTTTATTCTAAGGCAGAGAATAGGAGAATTAGAGGGCTGTCTTTAGAATTCCATGCCATAGAGAGCTGGTGGGGGCGGGGCAGAATCATTGAGTCATCCAGCATGGATACAGACCCTACAGTCCTCCCAGTCCCTGCCAAACATAATCCCAAACTAAACTAGATCCAGCTGTATGCTCCCAGCCCATATTCCTCCGAGCCTTTCCCATTCATCTACATATGCAAATGTCTTTTAGACATTGCAACTATACCCACATCCACCTCAGGAAATTGCTTCCACAAGGGAACCACCGTCTCAAACAAAAATTGCTCTCAGGTCTTTATAACATCTCTCTCTTCTCACCTGAAAAATATGCACCTGAATTTCGAAACCCCCATCCTCGGGAAAGACATCTACAAATTAACTCATTATTTTATAAACTTATATCATGTCTCTTCTCAACCTCCTACGAACCAGTGGAAAACGTCCCAGGCTATCCTGCCTTTCCTTATAACTCAAACATTCAATACTCGTAAGTAATGGCAGCTTCATTAATAACAGTCATGACAAGCACGAAAAATAATGTCGTGTTGTTAATGAAATAATAACTGTTAGTCATCATTACATATAGAGCCAGATACTCAGTTCTTATAATCACAGCCTCACATAATCTATCTTTTACAGTTTGGAATCCCCAGAGCCACAGACAGTTATTTCATTCCCAAATGACAATTGATCATCACTTTGGGTCAGATCCATCACTGACCAAAGTGCAGTGAGAGCAGAGGTGAGATCCTTGGTCCCAGAATCTGACACTGACATCATTCATGCCAGAAATTGGATCACACTAGGGAAATAATGGAAAGCTGAAAAGATAGCTTGTGCAAACATCAGTATGGGGAAGGATACTGCGGCTATCAATATACAGTATTTACAGTATAAAGAACAACGTAACTGATAGAAGTATATTTGTACGATCAATTCTAACAGAAGTGAACCATATTTGACAATACCAATACAACACCATTTTTATGAATAAAAATGGTAATGTACCGTTTTTATTACTCTCACTGAGTACTGTGAAGGAAGTATTATTGATATTAGTAACGTGCAGTGCTTTTTAAAGTGTTACCGATCTAGTACATTGTCTGACAATGTCAAACACAACGCCACAAAGTCTGGTACTTCCTTTAGTTTTTCAGTTTGTATTCCTCAGTCACAGACAATCCTTTCACTGGTACAGATACAGAGTACACGAGATTGCCCGGTTCTTCTGTACCACTCACATCCGGATTTTAGGTTCATTCAATTCAGAGTTTGATTAGTGGGTGGGCCTGCAAGAGCTAGAAAATATGATGCCATCTGTTTTACCTCTCCACTCTTGTCCAATTTCACTTCCACTATTTGCTATTAATGTCATTACTGATACGCTTAAACTTGCACACTTTTTATTAAGTGTACAGTGTCAAACATCTCACATTCTGCTACGTACTCCAGTCCCTGTATTTTGCAATCTGGTTTCCTCTCAACCACAGATGTAATTTTATTCCTGAATCCCCCGGGACATTGCTCTGGAGACTAAACAAAAGTAGCGAGTAACATATTTAGTCAAACCAAAATTGATGCAAAATTTATGTCTCAAATATTACAGGAAACATGAAAAAGTCAAATCAGCGCTTCTTTGATGAAAAATTACAGTTCAACAGGACAAATTGGAAGGTTTTACTGCAATTAGCAAATGGCAAGAAACAATGATATTTGACTCAGGATCCATCACTGGAGATGTACCCCACCCAATTTCACTTTCAATGGAATTTCACTTTCCCAAGCCAATGGAACAGAGAAACAAGAACAAAGTGGACTGGCTGTCAATTCACTATCACTGGTTTTATGCTGTGGTGAAGTTTGATATCACGCAGAATCACAGAAGTGCAAAAGTGCAGAAAGTGACCATTTGGCCCATGGTGCCTGCACTGCCTTCTCTATAAGCATCATTAAAAGTGCTAATAGCCTGATTTTCTCCCCCCATATCACTGCACATCATTTCTAGCCAAATGATCACTAAATGCCTTGTTGAATGCCTGGATTGAACCGGCCTCCAAAATATTCCCAGATATGCAATCCATACATCAATTATTTGTTAAATGAAGGAATTTTACCTCACTTCACCTTTGCTTCTTTTGCAAATGACGCATTTTCGCATTTATTAAATACTTGCATCTTTTGCAAAGCAACAATCAATGGAGAGCCAACTGCTCAAATGTTTCCATTCTCAGATTTTATTTGGTATTTCTTAGAGTGTCGTTTCAACCTGGCTTTTCCCGACATGAGAAGTCTAGCATCTGTTGGATATCTTTGTTGGTATGCTGCATGCTCAAGTGAAGCAGAAGACAACTCATTTTGGCACGTGCGTGTGTGTGTGCGTGTCTGAATGAATGACTGAATCAGCGAGTGAGTGAGTGATTGAATGGACTGCAACAGTTCAAAAAGGCAGAACAGTACTAACTTCCTGAGGGCAAAAAGGGATGGGCAATAAATGCCCACATCTTGTGAGTGAATTCACAAAAGGCCAAGGTGGGCACGTGGGTGAGGTAAGTAGGTAGAGTCGCAGTTTAAGAGGGTGGTTGTTGGAGAGGGTGGCGGGTTCCTGAGGTAAGTCAAAATTTGTCAGTTTGAGTCAGGAGATAGTCAGTTCAAAGGCTAGTCAAGACTGATGAAGGGGTGCAGTCAGACTGAGGGTTAGTTTTGTGTGTTTGTGTAAAGTTCACTCACATTATTGTCCATGTTGAATAACTTCTAACTGGTGCAAAGCTCAGTTAAACAGAGCTGAATAAAATTATCAGTGCTTAAGATCTTCCCTGAGAAGGACCCATAAACCCCTATCCCTTTCAGATTCCTTCAACCAACTCTTGTGGGTTCCAGAGTCCTATTTGGACTTGATGTTTTTCACCTCATTGATGCAGTCCTGCTGGAATTCCTCTGTTAAATAATGGTTCTGATCCGGAAACGAAAAACATCACTGTTCCTGCTGCTAGCCCGTGTGTTGTTGTAGGGGGTGTTTATGTGGCTGCTGGGTGTATGCACTGGAGCATTCCTGCTTAAACGGTGTTGGTGTAGGACACACTGGTTATGCTGCCTTTGAGTATTTGTCTTTATTCCAATGTTACTCAGCTACCATGCTACAGCCAGTACAGCGATGACTGTCTTTACGACATCCCCTTCAATCAACTCGATATTGAGTAACTTCATTGAACTGTTTTCAGTTTCCACAAATGCACTTCATTCGATGGACCTTCTGTGGTACCTTTCTCCTGTCTTCACTTTCTCCAATTCCGTTTCAGGCTATTGCGTCCTTGTGAATTGCATGTATAAGCTCACAGACTCTGATACCTATCATTCTCCCCACCCCATCGCAATGACTCTACTGTCATGCTAGTGCTTCAGAAATTGTGCTCAGCCCGTTTCTTACACCGATCTCTTTGTTAGTATGGTCAATAACGAAGGAATGTATCTGAGATTACAAAGAGTCTTGATCAATTGGGAAAATAGGCTGAGGAGAGGCAGATGGAGTTTATTGTATTTTTGTACAACAAGGGCAGAATTTAATCAGTTCATGGTGGAGCCCTGGCTAGTGTTTCGAGCAGAAATCTAAAGGTTAGGCGGTGAGTAGGTGGAACGTGTGGGGCAACATTTTCCACAGAGGGTGGTTTGCATGCAGAATGAACAGCCAGAGGAAGCTATCTGGACAGGTACGTGAAACGGAAAGATTCAGAGGGATATAAACCAAATGCAGACAAATTGGACTATATTAGTTTGGGAAACCTGGTTGGCTTGGTTGGAATAAAGGATCTGTTGTTTCCATGTTGCATGAGTCCAAGATTTTGGAGAGATAGAGTGCTCATGTCAGTGACTGTGAAGTCAGTTTTATAATCTCACAGGAGTTAAGACTAGGCTTCATACTATCTTTTTCTTGGACAATTAATCAAGTAGATGCGTCAGAACTGGCAAGACCCTTTTGCTCCAGCCCAGAGTTACAGGTACTACAAAGAGTCACGTGTAGAAGGGAAATTGCCCATTAACAAGTTCAAAATTCATGGATAATTCACACCAAAGTCCACGCATCAGACCTTCCAAAAGATCCCAATGTTCATCTTAGCTCATAAGATCTATACCAATGTACTGTTACCTGGAAAACCTCTCAATCCTCCTACGCTAAATCCATTATCAGAAATAATATCCAAGATAGTAATGAGCACGACTGTTAAAATTGTTCTATTTCTGTTTCTTCTTAAATTCAAATCTCTGTTAAAAATAGTTAAGATAACCCTCCCATTTGGCAGTTCTGGTGACCCTGCTACAGAAAGGGTATTATTTGACTAGAGAAGATTCAGAAACGATTTAAATAACAACAGAGCCTTACCTCAGCACTTGGCTTTCGGGAGCCAGATACTGGAATCCTTCAGAATTGTCTTGTACATCAAGATGTTTGATTGTGTCATATAATTCACTGACATTCCAAAGTCTACCAGGAGCCAGCCTCAATCCATCAAGCTCATCTTCTTTGTTGTGTGCTTCACTAGAAAGCTTCCAAGGTCCCTGGGAGGACATTGTGCGAGGGCAGCGACAAACTCTTGGATGACGAGGTGCGGGAATGTGCAAACTACACGGTGCACAGAATCATCTCTCTCCAATAGTTCCATCAGAAACCCAAACAGGCACTTCATTCCTGAGCACAATCGTATTCTCCGGACTCCTGTGAAAGCCATCTCACCGAGCTTTAGTAATACAACAGAGGGCTCTTCAATCTCTCAGCCATGGCTTTTCACAATGTTGTAACTATAGTCCGAATATAGTTGAATGATGGATCTTGGGAAGTTGCTGCAGTTTCCTTTCTTTTTCTGAGAAAAAGGGACTCAGTAACAGACCGAGGATCCAGTAGTACAAAGAGTTGTAGCCATGGTATAGAGATATTGTTCTCCTTCACGTGTTTGAAAACAGCTGCTGCCAACAGCTGATCATCAAAAAATCTGTTGAAATATTCCTTCCACTCATCACCAACAAATCACAGGATTTCAGCCCAAATACTGAACTCAGCCATTTCTGATAAATGGGAAAGCTGGCCATTCGCACTGAACATCCTGGGAGCAGCTTGTACTGGAATAAACTGTCAGACACTGTCACACCAGCATTCATGGTAAGTGCACATGAACTGAGGGTCTGCATTTCTGATGGTCAGAAAAATCGATACTCTTTTTGAATTTAACCGAGCCATCAAATATAAACAGCAATCGCTCTGTGTTTTTCCAGACTTCTCCCATCACAATCCCTCAGGTTTATTCTACAGTGAATAGCATTCAAATCCTGAAATTGAAAAGGGAAGCAAATCAAAATTCTGGATATATTATCCCAATGGCCTAATCACATACAGTCTTTTCTACTATTGTTGTTTTCACGTCCACAATCACTGCCACCGTACTCCCAGATGTGGAAGTTCTCCGGGGGTAAAAAACTGCTCTGTAACAACTGATCAGTTTGCATTTTTTCTAGTTCTCCCAACAAATGTTTCTCTTCCACTCTTCACGGTCTCGGCCTCTTACCAGAACTGCAAATTCTTTAAATGTTCAATCTCGTACATGAGAGATGAGCATTAACTCAGCATATCGATCATCCAGCTGGAAACACTTCAGCATGTCCTTTCTTCGGATAGTGTTCACTCAGCTTTTCTGTTTGTACCTGGAGTGACTCCTTATGTTCCTGCTGAACACCTTCAACGGGAACAGAGAGAAAGCAATTCTCAATGTTTGCTATATCATAATTACAACAATTCCCTAATACCATTTCGTGATTTGGTAATTACTATAGAATGATTTGGTGCAGATTTTACTTGCAGGTTCAATTAGCCTGCGTGCAGCAATAGAATCTGTGAACAGAAAACAATTGAATGTGGACAAGCAACAAGAATTGTTACAAAAAGCAGCTGATTTCACTCTGTACTCAACATGACGATTTCAATGTTGGTGATACTTGCCCTTGGATCTTTATAATAACCACCCACCCCATATCCCGGGCGTCTCATTGTAAATCAACATGTCGTCCTGACAATGCCATAGTAAATACAACAAGAAGCCAATCGGTTCATCAAGCAGTGCCGCTATTTAGTCCAATCATATCGAAAGAGTCATTCTCAGGTTGTCAAGCTGTGACCAGAAGGATCAGTGTCTGGGTCTTTGCTCTGGGAATTGATTGTAATATTTCCAAGTTTGCAGATGACATAAAACTTAGTGGAATTGCAAATATTGAGATAAGTGCCAAGAGGCTTCAGGAGAACGTAAATAGGCCGAGTGAATAGATACGAGCATGGGAGATGGGAGAGGATGTGAATAAGCGTGAGGTTATCCACTTTGGTTTAGAAAGCAGAGCATTTCTTAAATGGTAAAAGTTTGAATATATTGAGGCACAGTAGGACCAAAATACTCCTGTTCACAAGGTACTGAACATTAACATGTCGGTGCAGAAAGCAATTCAGAAGGGAAATCCTACGTTAACTTTTGAATTTTCTTTATAGAAGTGAGATCTCGCCTGGAGTATTGTGCACACTTCTGGCCCTCTGGCCTATTTACTTCAGAGGTAGTATAGGGCTTTTCAGTAAACTGATTGCTGGGTTGGTGGGACTGTCCTATCAATTACCAATTGAGGAGACTGGGCATGTTTTCTCTGGAGATTAGAAGAATGTACGATGTTCTTTGAAAGTTACAACGTTCTTGAAGGGATAGACAGATTAGGTGTAGAAAGCATCAACCATCTACAAGCCGCAAATCAGGAATGTGATGAAATAACCTCCAACTTGCCTGGATGAGCAACACTGGAATAGATTGATATGTGACAGGTCAAATCAGAATTGCATGTTGCATCCTATCCACCACCTTCAAAATTCACTCCCTTCACAACCAACACTGAGTGGCAGTCGTGTGTGTCATCGACAAGAATCACTGCAATAACTCATCTAGGATCCCTAAATAGCACCTTTTAAACCTTTACCCACCTTCCAAATCTCTATCATCGTGAAGGACAAAGGCATCAAATACATGGAAACATTTGCAAGATCCCCTCCAAGTCATGTGCAATGGAGACTTGAAGGAGGTTGCTGTCGCTTCACTGTTGCTCAGTCAAATTCGTGCTTGGCGACCAGGAGCAGTCCTCATCAAACAGCTGATTCGTTAGATTCAAGAAAATGTAGAAACACTAAGACAAAGAGGTACCCAACATTTGAACAGAAGACTGTTGCCACAAGCTACACAGATCAATATACCCTACACCATATACCTGTTTGTTCTCAGAGATCAGTTAACCACTCTCAACTGACGCGGATCACATATTTTCCTCTCTATGTATCATAACTAAACTGTAGCTTTGTCAGCAACATAAGAAGTTCCGTAAATTGACTGACTAGTTCTCAATCACTTACTCTGGCTCCTTTTCTTGCTTCTCACCCACCACACTCACTCCTATTCCTTTGATCCTACATGTATCCAATCTCTACCCCTACTGAGGTGCCCTCCTTTTCTCCAGTTACACAGGAAAACCACAGCACCTCATCGACAGCTGTCCTTCAAATGGCTGGCTCCTATACATTGTGAGTAGTAGAGTGTGACTCTCTACCTCCTAGCCTTCTCCTGCTCGCCAAATCTCAGATTCTTGTCATCACTTAACCAGGCGTCATCGTGGCCCTCATAAATTTCGACCACACTCACCTCATGCCCTGCAGCCTCAAGCACTGCTGCACCTAGTGTCCAAGTATCAGGCTGAAATAGGGAGGTACATATGGACAGGAAAAGCATCAAGACTGAGGCTGTTCCTCTCCCACAGTTGCTGTTGCTGCTGCTGGACTCATGGGAGAGAAATAAGTGATGTTTTCCTTGGGACTAGTCGTACAGATGGCAGTGCATTTCAAGTTGGGAGAGAAGTCCACATTCATTCCAGCCATTAGGCCATTTGATGGACAAGCTTATTCTAACTGGTGATTTCCTTCCCGCATCCTGCTCAGTACCAGCCTATTGCCTCCTCTTACGTCAAATTTTTGCTTGAGTTCAGGAATATTCTTCCAGGTGAGAAAACATTTTTCATTCTAATAAAATACCTGCGTCTATTCCAGTTATTGCTGAAGATATCAAATATTCCCACTTGTTCAAACCTTCAGCCATGGCAGCGGTTCACCTTCACAAATGACGATGCCCTGAAATAAAAAACAAGTTGGAAGTTTTTTTGAAATTATTCAATTCCCTATTCAAACTTCCTCTATGTCATTGCAACTATTGTCAGTTCTCGAATTGAATGGGAACTATAGACTGGTGATCCTGACATAAGTTGTGGACAAGTTATTGGAGGGAATCCTGAGTGACAGTATTTGGATGTATTGTGTTTGGGAAAGTGTGTATTTGGGAAAGCAAGGACTGATGACAGATAGTCAACATGGCTTTTGGCGCGCGAAATAGTGTCTGACTAACTTGATTAAATTTTTTGGAGAAACAAAGAGCATTGATGAGGGCAGAGTGGTGCACATGATCTACTCCGGGATAAAGTATTCAACAAATTTCCTAATGGTGGACTGGTTAGCAAGGATATGTCACACGGAACAGAGGCAGAATTATTTAGCTACAGAACTAGCTTGAAGGTAGAAGACAAAGGGAGGATTGGTTTTCAGGCTGGAGGCTGGAGGCCGGTGACCAATGGCGAACCACAAGGAAATGTACTGGTTTCACTGTTTTTCATCATTTATATAAATGATTTGGATGTGAACATCGGAGGGATGGTTCTTAAGATTACAAAATTGGAGGCGAAGTGGACAGCAAAGGTGGTTACCTCAGAGTACAATATCTTGAACAAATGGGCCATTGGGCCAAGGAGTGGCAGATGGAGTTTAATTTAGATAAATGTGAGGTGCTGAATTTTGGAAAGGCAAATAAGGATGGGACTTAATGACACCTAATGGTAAGGTCTTGGGGAGTGGTGCTGAACAAAGAGGCCTCGGAGTGCAGTTTTATAGTTCCGTGAAAGTGAAGTCACAGCTGGATATGATGATGAAAAAGGACATGTTGAACCGACCAGTCATTTTTCATGTATATATTTCTATGACTCTATCAGATGTGACAAAAAGTTGAAATATACTGAGTTGTGTTTCCTGGCTCAGGTCACAAACTGTCTGATCTCAGAGTCATAATGCATGAAAACGGATCCAACCTATCCATTCCAAACAGATTTCCTAAACTGGAGATCACAGAATAGAATCCCAAGAGGGTTGAAACAAGTGATTCTATCTACAAGTCCACACCAACTCTCCAAAGAGCATCCGACTCAGGCACTCCCACGTACTGTATCCCTGTAATTCTGCATTTCATATGGCTAATTCACCTGACCTACGTGTCCATGGCCTAGTCCCATTTACCCACATTTGGCCAATACCCTGCTAATCTTTCCTATCCATGTCCCTGTTCAAATGTCATTTAACTCTTGTAACTATATCCACTTCCACTGGCAGCTCATTCCAAATACGCACCACCATGTGTGTGAAAATCTCCCCCATCAAGTCCCTTTTATATCAATTCCCTCTCAACTTGAACTAATGTCTTAGGATCACCGAAGCTGGGAAAAAAAAAAAACTTTGGATATCACCTTATCTATGCCCCTCATGATGTAGTAATTTTCCATAAGGTCACCCCTGGGTCTCCAACATTCCAGGTTGAAAGAAAGCCCAGACTATCGACATACACCTTATAACGTAAACCTTCTAATTTCTGTGACATCCTAGTAAATTTTTGCACCCTTCCAATTCAATGACATCCGTCCAAAAGCAGCACAACCACAATTGCACCAAGTACTCCACGTAGCCTTCCAATTGTCTTGTGCAGCTGTAATTTGATGTTAAACTGCTGTGCTCAATGTTCTGAACAATGAAGGAAAATGTGACAAATGCTTTCCTTACTAGCCAGTCTATCATTTTCAAGGAACAATGGACCTGCACCCCAACGTCTGCCGATTCAACTGCAATCCCCAAGGCCCTACCATTATCTATGATCTTTTCTGTTTTGAGAGAGAGGCAGAACCACTGTGCTGCAATAGTATTACTTCAGTAGCTGTAATGAAGTGAGCGACATTAAACTGCATGAGACATTTGATGGAAATCACCTCAGAGTCTCACATCTCCAGTCTACATTACAGCACAGCAATGGGGCCTTTGGCCAACTGTGTTGCATCAAACATGATACCAAATTAAACTAATTCCTTCTGCCTGCCGTTGGTCCACATCAGTCCTGTCCTTGCAAATTCATGTGCTTATCTTATAATCTCAAAAGCTCGCATTGTATCTGTCTCCAAAACCATGCCTGACAACACGTTCCAAACTCCTACCACTCTCTAAAAACTTGGTCCTCACATCTCCTTCGAACTTTCCCCTCTCATTTTACATGCATGCCTCTTTGTATTAGACATTTCAATTCTGGAAAAAAGATTCTCACTGTCAAGCCGATCCTTGCTACAATGTTTTGTAGTCAAGAATGTACTGCTGAAAAAGCACAAAAGATGAGGACACAGACTTCTGTCAAGTCTCCCCTGAGCCTTCAGCACTCCAGAGAAAACAATCCAAGTGTTTCAAACCTCCCAGCGAGCTCATATCCTCTAAGCCAGGCAGAATCCTGGTTAACCTCCACTGCACCCACTCTAAAGCCCCGTATCCTTCCTGTCATGTGGTGACCAGAATTTGTTGCCACATTAACTGTAGCCGAACCAAGGTCTTATGAAGCTGCAACATACATCCTGAGTCTTGTATCAATTCCTTCACCAATAAAAGCAAGCATGCCACATGTCTTTTTGCACTCTACCAAACTTCATGGCCAGTTTCGGGGAGCTATCGACTTGAACTCCAAGATTACTCTGTACATCAGTGTACTCAGTGCTCTGACATTAACTTTTTTAACTTAAAAATGTGTTGCTGGAAAAGCGCAGCAGGTCAGGCAGCATCAAAGGAGAAGGAGAATCGACGTTTCGGGCAAAAATGCTTCTTCCGGAAGTGCTTGTGCCCGAAACGTCGATTCTCCTTCTCATTTGATGCTGCCTGACATGCTGCGCTTTTCGAGCAACACATTTTTAAGCTCTGATCCCCAGCATCTGCAGTCCTCACTTTCTCCTAATTAACTTTTTTAAAAACTGTATAGTTTTTGTTAACATTTGATCTCCCAAGAGCAGCACCACACAATTACCTAGATTAAACTCCTTTTCTCCGCTGACATTTTATACTTCTCTATATTCCGCTGTAATGTTTGACAATCTTCTACACTATGTACAACTCCACCAATCTGTTTGTATCTGCAAACTTACTAACCTACTCAACTACATTTTCATACAAGTCATTTATATTTATCACAAACGGAAGAGTTTCCAGTGTAGACTTATGCTCAGCACCACTGGCCATGGGCAAGTCACATTAGATCCAATGCATATTAATCTACTGGGTGAACTTACTGTGGGGGACTTTGTTAAAATCCTACCTAAAAAGCATGTCGACAAAATTCACTGCTCTATTCCCATTTATCGCCTTTGTCATCTACTCAAGAAGTTCAATCAATGTGAGTAAGACACGATCTGCTCCACACAAAACCATGTGATTGCCCCTAATTAGGACATGCTTTTCCAAATGCACACAGATTGTAAGAATTATCTCCAACAGCTTCCCAACGTTTAGGTTAGAGTGGTGCTGGAAAAGTACAGCAGTTCAAGCAGCATCCGAGGAACAGCTTCCCAACCACTGATGAGAGACTCACTGGTCTACAGTTTCTTGGATTATCCCTTTCTCCCTTCTTGAACTGAAAAACAACATTAGATACTTGCCAGTCCTTCAGGATCTGTCCACTGGCGAACGAGGATGCACAGATCATTAAGGCCCGGACAATCTTCTTTCTTTCCTCTGACGTAGATACCATCAGGCCCTGGAGACATATTCACCTAAATGCTCTTCAAGAGACCCAACACTTCTTTCTTATCTCAAAATGCCTGGAACAGAGGGCATGTGTTGTTAAGAAAGGTTGCGGAAATAGGTGTTTTCTCTTTGTAACAACGAGGGATGAGAGGTGCATGGATAGAGGCGTACATGATAAAGAGAGACATATTTAGAGTGGATAGTAAGATTTTTTTGCCAGGTTGGAAATGGCCATCGAGAGGGTGCATTATGTTATGGTGATTGGTGCAATGTTTAGAGTAGATTTCAAGATAGGTGTTTTTCACAGAGAGTGGTGGGTGCGCGGAATGTATTGCCAGCAGTGGTAATGGAGTCAGATCCATTAGGGACATTTAATTGACTCTTGGACAGGCACATGGGTAATTGTAAAATTTCGATATGTAGGTTATTTTGACGTCAGTGTACAATGGAATGTCGGCACAAATTCGAAGTACGAAGGGCCTGTACTGTGCTGTTTTGTTCTATGTTCTATGTTTCATGCTCTGTGTTCTATATAATGGTTGTTCCGGGAAGCGAGAAAGGAGGTTGCTCAGCCGCTGGAGAGGATATTTGCCTCCTCACTCTCCACAGGAGTCGTACCTGAGGACTGGAAGAAAGCGAATGTTGTTCCTCTTTTTAAGAAGGGTAATAGGGAAAAATCTGGCAATTACAGACCAGTCAGGCTTACGTCTATGGTCAGCAAAGTTTTGTAAAGACTTCTGAGGGATAGGATTTATGACTATATGGAAAAGCATAGAGTGATTAAAGGCAGTCAGCATGGCCTTGTGAGTGGCAGATCATACTTCACCTCGCTTATTGAGTTCTTTGAGGAGATGTAAAGACAGGTCGATGACGGTCGAGCAGTGAATGTGGTGTATATGGACTTCAGCAAAGCATTTGTTAGAGTACCCAATGGAATGCTCATTCATAAAGTCAGGAAATATGGGATACAGGGAGATTTGGCTATCTGGATTCAGAATTGGCTGGCTGACATTGGTTGTAGATGGAATGGATTCTGCCTGGAGGATAGTGTTGAGTGATGTCCCGCAGCGCTCTGTTCATGGCCGCTGCTCTTTGTAGTTTTCATAAATGACTTGGATGAGGAGGTTGAGGGGTGTGTTAGTAAATTTGCAAATGACACAAAGCTTGGCGGAGTCGTCGATATTATCGAGGGCTACTGCAGGCTGCAGCGCGACATAGACAGAATGCAGAGCTGGGCTGAGAAATGGCGGACGGAGTTCAAACTGGATAAATGCGAAGTGATTCATTTTGGATGATCAAACTCGAATGCTGAATATAGGATTGAAGACAGGATTCTTGGCAGTGTGGAGGAACAAAGGGATCTGGGCATGCAAGTACGTAGATCCCTCAAAGTTGCCACCCAAGTGTTGTCAAGAAAGCTTATGGTGTTTTGGCTTTCATTAACAGGGGAATCGGGTTTAAGAGCCACGAGGTTTTGCTGCAGCTCTACAAGCCCCTGATGAGATCGAACTTGGAATATTGTGTCCAGTTCTGATAGCCCTACTACAGAAAAAGTACAGAGATTTTGGAGAGGGTTTAAAGAATGTTTACCAGGATGCTGCCTGGACCGGTGGTCCTGCCTTATGCAGAAAGATTCAATAAGCTTGAACTTTTCTCTCTGGAGAGAAGGAGGAAAAGAGGAGACCTAATCGAGGTGTACAAGATAATGAGAGGAATACATAGAGTCAATAACCAGATACATTTTCCCCAGGGCAGGATTGACTGTTATCAGAAGACATAATTTGAAGATATTAGGAGGAAGGTATAAAGGAGACGTCAGAGGTCGGCTCTTTACGCAGAGAGTTGTGAATGCATGGAATGGTTTGCCAGCTGTGGTGGTGGAGGCAGAGTCATTGGGGACATTTAAGCGACTGCTGCAAATGCACATGGATAGCATTGAGTTTTGTGTTGCGTAGGTTAAGTTACTATATTTTACATTAGGATTAAATTTCGTCACAACATCGTGAGCCAAAGTGGCTGTTCTGTGCTGTATTTTTCTATGTCCTATATTGAGAGATGACAAATACCGTATAACGACTGTAGACAGACGCCCATGTGTATGTGTCTCACAGAACGAATGATTATGTACATATCAGATTGACTGTGCGTGAATATTGTGTGCATGTGTGAGTTTGTGCATATATTTGTGTGAATGTATGCATGATGATTTGATCAAAGTTTTCCATTCAAATATATACGAACTGCGGGCAGTGTTTTTGAATGTTTGTGTGAATACATGTGTATAAGAGTGTGTGAAGGAGATGTATGGTTGAGAGAATGTGAAAAAAATACGACAGAGTGTGTGCGAGAGATTGTTAGGATAACTGTGTAAGTGTCTGTGGGTATAAATATCTGTGACTTTGTATGTATCTGACTTCTCATTATTCTCATGCCTGAAATATATCGTCAATAGGTAATGATCATGATGTATTCAGCATCTATGGTCTATAATGAAAAATAGAAAGCAAACATTTGCAGAAGACTTCATGTGGTCCTTCCTCACTTGGTATCAAGAACCTAAACCTAAACCAACAACGATTAGCAGCTGTGAGTACTGCGTACAGTTCTTTCGTCATATTACAGGAACAATGTGGAAGCATTGGAACGGATGCAGAGGAGTTTTACCAGGTTATTGCCCAGTATGGCGAGAAGGTCTTATGTGCAAAGGCTAAGGGACCTGAGGCTGCTTTCGTGAGAGAGAAGGATGAGAGGTGACTTAATAGAGACATACCAGATGATTAGACAGTGCAGACAGTGAAAGCCTTATTCCTCGTTTGGTGATGGCTGTGGCAAGGCTTTGAATTGAGGGATGATCGATACAGAACAGATATTAGAAGTTAGTTGTTTCCTCGGAGAGTAGTAATGCCGTAGAATGCCTTGCCTGTAACACTAGTGGACTCTCTAAATTTAAAGGCATTTAAATCGTCATTGGATAAACATATGGCTGATAATGTAATAGTGTAGGTTTGATGGGTGTGAGATTGGATTCTCAAGTCGACGCAACATCCAGGGCCAAAGGGCCTGGACTGTGCTGCACTGTTCTGTGTTCTATCTTCTATGTTCGAATCGTGGGAACTGAGTAGTGACACACTGAAAATTAAAGAGAAAAATGTGGAGTTTTTCCTCCATATCATTCCAGACAGAACTTCTGTGAAAAGAATGTTTCAGTTATCGAAAACAGAAGAAGTTGACATGTGAACCTTAGAAACCGTCAAAGGTCTGCGGCCGTGATAGTGCAAAACCGAGCAGAATGCGAGGAGATTCTTGAGGCAGATATGCATTTCGGACAAGCAGCGCAAACCAAGGTTAAATCTGAATGAGTTTGCAAAGTAATTTTGACAGATGAGCAATTGACATCAAAACGATGGCTGAAGCTCTCAGAGAGACTATGTTTGGCCGGCAATATCTGTGAATCGACACGGTTTATCTTTCAGAACAGTGGGCCTTGTCAGATGCTTAAAAACGTGACAAGAGTGGCATTTATGATGTTGAATAGGCGCGGGAATGCAGCTCAAGATGACTGTGGAGAGCGTGTGGGGAGAAGGAACTGATCAGTGGAGGGGGACTGAACACGACGGAGTCAGAGAGAAAGACAGACAGTGAGAGAGATAAATGAAAGGACAGACAGAAAGAAACCAATGTTCAAGATAAGCCTGGGAAGAACACAATCGAAACGTTTGTTCATGGGAAACACTACGTCAGTGAAAATGAGTTGCCTTTGCGGAAGGCAACTCATTTCATGAATGATCTGGGGTCTGGAGGTGGCAAGGTAAAAGGAAGGGAATATTCCTCGTCTGAAATTACTTATGTAGATACTGAGGGCAGTAGGTTGTCATATGTCCACATAAAATACTGTTTGCAGATGAACCAGCAACCGGGACTACATACAAAATGATGTATGATTTGTGACTAACTGCAAATGGTACCTATCAGGGCTCTTATTTAGCTGAACACCTTGTGGGTGTGTATGGTAGTGGCAGGTGTCTTTGTGCATCAGGAAGTAGCAGATGTTATGTCATTCTCTCTCCTACCCTGCCTAACTCCTTCCAGAAAACTGATTTATGTTCCCACACCAATAGCTTTTACTGTAGTCTTTATCCAGTGATTCAGATATATTGCAGGTTATGAAGCAGTTGCACTGTGACGTCTACACTGAAGTGAGAGCAACCTTGAGAAGTGAGATTGAAGAAAAGGAAGCCCTCACAAGCAGAAGAATAAAAGCCCTGCGAACGGTAGGCAATGAACAGGGTTCATACTTTCCCTTCCACACCATTACCAAAGTCCAGTTTATATGACTGTTTGTGTGTTATCAGGAAATAGAAGTCTATAACAATAAAATCTTTGACACTAAAACGTCCGAAACAGTATTCCAGTAGATGTCTGGTAGCCTTTGATGCGTTGGCATTCCAAGTGAACTTCGTTTTTTCAAAATCATGGACAGAGTTCATGTTGTACAAATCCAAATGCTCCAGGAAATTAAATTCTTCTCTATAAATAATAGGAATATGTCGCAATATCAGGTCGGGGATCGCCACATACACCATCTGCCGTTGCCATGGCCATGAGGTAGACCTCACTTTCCACAGGCCAGTATCACAATCGTCAGTGTGACCCTGTAAGGACAAAGCGTTTGCATGGACAGTCAGAGTGTGGTTCTGTACTGTCAGAGAGTTCAAAGGGAGATTCAGAGTGTGGGTCCGTGTTGTCTGAGAGTTCACAGGGAGAGTCAGAGTGTGGGTCTGTACTGTCAGAGTGTTCACTGGGAGAGTCAGAGAACGTGTTATACTAACAAAGAGTTCACAAGACAGAGAATGAATCTGGCCTGACAGGAAGTTCACAGGGAGAGTCGGTGAAGGGGTTTGTATTAACAGAGAGTTTACAATGACATTTAGACAGTGGATCTGTAGTAACAGGGTGCTCACAGGGAGAGTTAGAGAATAGATCTATACTAACACAGCCTTCATAGTGAGAGTCAGGAGTGGATCTCTGTATCGAGGGATTCAAAAAGTGAGTCGAAGGGATGATGTCCAATTAATTGAGAGCAAACTTCACTCAGCACTACTCTTGCAAACACACCTAGGACAGAGATAGCAATGGTTTTGATTCAGAATAATGCTCAATCGACAATGTACTCTACAAAGCACTCCAGAGAAAGGTACACTGTGTGATTCGATACAGACAAAAGGTCTCTGTACATTCTCCCTCATATAACACTCCCGGGAAAGGGACAATTCGGGTTTAACTGCAGAATAAAATTCCTGAGACATTACCCCTTCAAACAATCACAGTGTCAGAAGCAGAGTAAAACTCTCTGTTCACCGACTCCACTTAAAAAAAACAGGAAACACAGCTACTTGGATATTCACTCACTGACACACTGCACCAGGAATCTTGTTCAGTTCCAGAATCCAGAGACAGAAGATATCAGAGGGGGCAGTGGCCAGAAAGAAAGAGTTTGATTGGTTGGGTGCTTGGTGAGGGAGTATGTTGGCTATTATGAGAATCCTAACTCAATTAATCTTCAAAGTTTTGTGAGGTAATTAGAGGAATTAACCCGACTTAAGTCCCTTAATGGAGAGGCCCCCAATTAAACAAATCTTAATGAACAACTGAGGCCTGCCATCCCAGATATGAATACATAGTCCTGTTGTCCACCATCAGTCTGCCTGCAATGTCATCTGAATCCACCATCTCATGAAGAGGACACAACAACAAGCCAAATTGATATTCCCACACTGAACCGACTTGTCACCCACTGACACGAAGTCTGAGCACTCTCTCTGAGACACTCAACAAAAAGATTGCAGCATACCGAACAACATTAAAAGCTGCCCTCCCTTTCCACCCCATCAATTGGATTGGATGCTCGCCACCCCCATGACAAAACCCGAGGGCTGAGATGTCGTCCGATTTGGCGTGATCGCTCACCTTGAAACCAACAAACAGCAGAACACTACTCCCCAGATAAACTCAATTCAATCCCTGGTGTCAACTTTGCTTTTCGACCCAACATGGATAAAATGGAAGCAGAGACAATGGGAGTGGAAGAGTTAATTCAACGATTCGTTCCTGCTCCACTATGCAATGGGATCATGGTCGATTATTCAACTCAAACTCAAGATCTCTGGTTGCACCTACATATCATTTGGTCACATTGGTCCCAAGAAATTTATCTAACTCCTGCTTGGAAATATTAAATGTTTTATAATTGTCCGTTCTCTGTGGCAGAAAACGTGATGCATTCACTCCCCACTGTCGGTGTGAAGATATTTCTACTCATTGTAGACAGACACTGTTTCTTTGGACTGTGGCCCTCTGATTGTCGGTTATGCCTTCCACATACCACTACCTTTCATCACCATCCCCCGAAAGGTCATAGCAAGCAATTCTTTCTGTACGTACCTTGTGTGACACTGTTCAAGTTTTATGTGTTTTTATGTCATCCCTCTTTGGCTCTCATTTTTCTTAACTCCCAGTGAATATAGTCCAAACGAATACACTACATTTTCACACATCTAACCTGCCATCCCAAGAATCAGTCTTTGCTGCAATCTCTTCATAGCCAAAGCATCCTTTCTAAGATAAGTAGTTTCAAATTGTACTCAATGCTCTGGGTGTGGTCTCACCAAAGCCCGTCTATAATTACAGCAAGACATTCTTGCTCTTAAACAGTCAACGTCTTCCAATCCAATGTCCCTGGCATAATACACCAATCCCGCATTTCTCGAGCAAGCGGCAGAGACAAACCACTCGGTGGAATTTATTTTTGCACAAAGTCAGAAATTTCAGAGTGCACTCATCCTATCCACATCGTAAGATGGAGATCACCTAAATATAGATCGAGATGCTTCCTCACAGTGACCAATTGAATTGCAATGCTCCTTTCACGAGAGTCGAATTGGCAAGTGTCAATACTTCAATCCAGCACTCGAAAACAACTCAAGGATGCAAGCTGAAGGAAAATAGATGATGATTGTGAGCAAAGTAAATGCTACCACATGATTGATCATGACGGTTCGCATGTGCTCTTGAGGTTTGAATTACATGTGAAAAGAACACAGTTTCCACAAGAAAGGTGCAAATATAAGAAGTTCTATCATCATTCAAACACTCGTGATAGGTTGCAAGTGACAGAGTTGATCATTACCTCACATAGTGCTGCCACTGCTAGTGTATAACCATCAGTGATTACACAACTTCAAATTTGATGTCTGTTCTTGCGATAGAAATGTAAATTTATATGATTGGTTTCACTGCTTCCTGGGAATGATCCCAGATCTCAACCTCTGGAGTCTCTGCAGCGCAAACGGTTAGCGCGTTCGGCTGTTGAGAGAAGAGTTTGTGGTTCGAGCCTATCCAGGCAGGCTTGTGCTTGCTACGTTAAAAAGTGGGCGGCACGGTGGCGCTGCTGCCTCCCAGCGCCAGAAATCCGAGTTCAAGTTCCGCCTCAGGCCCCTGACATTCTCTGCGTGGTTGTGCTCTGATTTCTCCCCAGTCCAAAAATGTGCAGATTAGGTGAATTGGCCATGCTAAATTGCCCGTATTGTTAGGTGTAGGGGAATGGATATGTGTGGGTTGCTCTTCGGCGGGTTGGTCTGGACTTGTTAGGCCAAAGGGCCTATTTCCACACTGTAAGTAATTTAATCTAATTTCTATTTAGTTGTACCTGATGGTCAGCTGCAGTCAGAAATAATCTCAGTAATGGCAGCTGCATCAGCGATACTGAGGTGCACGAAGAATGCTGAAAGTGTTAGAGAGAACTGTCACTCGATTTTCTGAGATGTTAATCTGGCAGGAGGCCCAAATAAAGTTGGAGTCTCTCCTCCTTTTATCTGTAATTAAATATGTCACAGATGTTTCCTCAGAGCACTGAAAGAAACGATTGACAGTTCACAGTCGCAGTAATACTTACTATCATCAAAATAGAGAGGAAATTTAATCTATGGTCAGCATTTGAGGAGCAATGGAAAGTGTATTTATTGCCAGCAGGAAACTAAATAGAGTAATTTCCACTGTCTTATTTGGATATGAATGTAAAACTGAAGCCTGAAAGTCAATGATGGCATGGTTCGAATAATGTTGGTAACTTTCACGTTTTAAGTATTGGAATCTGGAACTGTGGGAGAGATGGGATCTGTGTGCGTTGGAGGTCTCCCAACTGCAGAGAGACAGTCCATATTCCTTCTGGTGTTTATGCTTCGTTTGCTGTGCCATATATAACGACACGGACACAATGCACACACCCCCGCCACCCAGGCTTAATCTATACAGGCAACAAAGAAAAGATTTATCCCGTGCAGTAATCTGTAAAAAATCGAGAGGCCAAGAACTAATTAAAGTAAAAATTAACAACTTTATTTCTTAAAGTATGACAGAGACTAATTAAATAACAACGATTTACAACTACTTCCTTCAGGGTATCTTTTACTTTCCCTTCTACAATACTTATCTGATCAAACCCCCGAGTTAGATTTCGCAAAAAATCAAATTTCAAAACCAGGCAGTTCTCGAATTTTCCCTTTGTATCTTCCTCTATCGATGCTCGTCTATTCAGGGATTTCTGTTTCACAGCTCATTGATAGATCTATATACCTTGAAAAGAGGTGTATTTCGGGCAGGCTGTCCATGCTGGTGGCTTGACAGTTCTCCCCTCAACTGTTCAACTTTAATCAGTCTTATATCTCAAAGCATTGGATTGTTTCATTGGTTTTTAATATTGTCAATAGACTGCATTCAAACTTGATTGTAGTTTGTTATTTTGGGATATAATTTACCGGATTGGCCGGATCTGACTTTGATTTTGTTTCGTAACAACTCAGCAAGTGCTACCTGCTGGAGCAAATGTTACATTGTAAATTTAACAGCACTCTGTATGCTTGCTAAGTCCTTCACTCTCTTAAAGGTACAGTGCACTTCTACACCTTCGTAACTGCCCTCCCCTTCACAAAAAAGGAACCACCATAATGAAAAGATAGCGTCTTTTTTCTCATATTTTAAACACATTATCCTAACTACAGATAACTTTAACTTCTCCTGAACCTTTTGCTCAGATAACTGTGTGTGTGTGTGTGTGTGTGTGTGTGTGTGTGTGTGTGTGTGTGTGTGTGTGTGAAATCACGAAATAAATGCAACTGGCATCAAAACTTTATCAATTACATCTGCAATAATGCACCTGCGATTACATTGCTATGACCTGTTACATGTACTATTTAAAATACAAACTTCTGTAACATAAGACTCCAACGACATAGGTCCATATTCTGATCTTTAAAGCATTCTTAGAATGTAAGATGATTGTGATCCAAGTATATATCCATTTCCAACGTGACATTCACATTATAATGTTGTAAAGTGAGTACGAATCTAGATAGTTCTTTTTCTATGATTAATTATTTCCTCTGGTGGATGTTGAGTTTCTTCGAAAAGTAGACAACTAGCAGCTCAATCAAATCTATTTTTTTTTTCCCAGTCTTAAACCGCAAAGCATCAGATTGTTTCATTGGATTTAATATTGTCAATATATTAAATTCAAGCTTGATTAGAGATTGACATTTGGGGACGAATTAAACAAATTGATCGAATTCGTATTTGTCTTTGCCATCATAGCAACTCAGCCAGTGCTCATTGGTGCACCAAATGTAATTCTCCATCACTCTGTGCTTGCTAAGTCCTTCACTCTCTTAATGGTATCGTATAGTTCAACTCCCTTATAATAACGTATGAATTTAAGTGACCAAGAAGTGAGCTAGGAGAATGTACAGGGGGCAGTAAGGCATATTAATGCAAGAACAATGAATTTAATTTATGTGGTCAGAGATAGGGACAAAGCATAAAATTACTAAACATTAACATTGTGTAGAAAAATGTGTTAGAGCAGTGTGGAAGTCAAAGCTGATGAGGTGTAACTGGCGATTTTCACTTGAAATGCGGGATTGCTGCTTTTCAAGAAACGTGTTTAGGGAATGTCAGAGATGATATTAAGATACGGGGACAACAAATGAAATCAAACCAGCCTTTTTAATTCCTGAATTCAGAATACAATAAAATCTGAAACATTCAAAGATGCTCAAAAGGTTTTAAACGGACTTTTGAAATATAACATATCCGAGATGAAGTTTATTACTGACACACGCACTTAACACGATTTTCCAAATAAGTAACATTAGCAAAAATTGCACCAGAAAAAAAGGCAGTGAAATTGGATTTATAAAGTTCAGAGTATTTTGAGTGACATAGACACGGTAGGTTATTTCAGTGCTCTATGAAAAAGCTGACGATATTTTCATGAATTTTATGAAAGGAAACAGAAATAGGTTCGTTATGAATGAATGAAGAATTTGAACTTGTATGTGTGGGATCAATTAATTATCGTTTAAATGTGTGTTTTCATGACTTTGACATTTCCAGTCTCTGCCTTATCACAATAAATACTTGATAATTTTTTCATGTTCTTGAATGTAGTTTCCAGGTTTATTTCTTTAATAGTAGCTTTATAGCCTACATAATGAAAGATGGTCAGATAGATAAATGCACAGATAGATAACTAATGAGAGAACGACAGAGAGGAAGAGAAAGTAAGAAGGGAGAGAGATAGAGAAAGAGATAGAGAAAGAGAAAGGGAGAGAAAGATCACAGAATAATGGGATTGTTACCGGATAGAAGTTAGATCTTAAAACAAGTGACATTTCCGAGTATGAACCGTTTTTTTCCCTTGCACCATTTACCTGAATTCTATTTCTATAGTCCAATACTCTGAGTTCTTCTTTCCCTGCAAGAAGGCAAACCTATACGTGAGGAATTTATGCAGTGAATTACTTTCTAAATGCTGAGGACAAACGGAAGGTAATTCAAAATAACATGGTTTCTTTCATCATAAATAGCTCGCCAATGTTTAATTCACCAATGTTATGCCTCAATTTTATGTTTTGGTTGGGCTAAATCAAATATATTTCTCCAATGTTCCTAAATAGTTCGTAATAAGTTGGTTTTTCTGTGTATGGTAGACTGTCATGAGTGGAGTGCCGCCATTAACTATTTACAGTTTATAGAAGTGATCTGGAAGCAGTAACAAGTGTCACAACGCAACCTTTGCGGATCATAGTAAAGTAGGTGGGAAAGCCGAAAATGATGATTAGCTAAAGTTAGTAGAGATGTATACAGGTAGGAGAATCTGCCAGTATCTGGAAGTTGGATTTTCATGTCGGTAAGTGCAAGGAGTGTTCATTTGACAGAAATAAAATCTTGAAACGGCAAATGATTGTTTACATGTCAAACAGATAAATATGTCAGTGCAGAGGACTATTGTTGTCCGAGTAAGTGAATGTGAGAAATTTGATATGGAGGTGTAGTATTTAATAAAAAGAATGCCAGGGGGAATCTTGATATTTATTGCAAAAGAACTGGATAATAAACGACACGCAGAGTTGTTATATTTCTGTGAGACCACACGAGGAACATTGTGTCCAATTTTGTTCTCCTTACTTGTGATAGCATCGAAAGCGGTTCACAGGAATTTCATCAGGTTAATCTCATGGATGAAAAGGATGAAGTAAGAGGAGTGATGGAATACTTTGGGCTTTTAATCGCTGAAGTTTAGAAGAATGAGAGATTATCTAATTGTGCTCCATAAAATGCTAAAGAGTATTGATATAGCAGATGTTAAAAAACAAGTTTTTACTTGTGTAACAGTCTTGAAGAACACGTCGTAAATATAGAGTGCGTGGAGGTAGGTTCAACAATAAGCTGAGGATAAACTTCTTTTCTCACAGGTTTGAGAATCTTTTGGAACTTACTTCCTCTGAGCGCAGTGGAGGCAAAATCAATCAACACGATCAAGAAAAAAAAAATGTTTCTGATGAAAAGCGGGATAAAAGGTGAGGGAAGGACATTAGGAAGGTGGAGGTGACACCAGTATAAGTACGGTCATGGTTACGGTAAATGACGAAGCAAGCTGGAAGTGCTGCATTACCTTTTCCCACTCCTAATTCATATGTTCCGATGTTCCTAAATTCCGATGACACATTTTCAGAACGTGGAGAAAATCATTTCGATTATTTACGTTTATTTCTTCGAGTTTCTACATCTATTTTGGAGCTACAGATGTCCTTGAAATAGTAGCATTAGCCACCTGTATTGCTCATTGCAGATGGGGTTGAGGCCTTGGGAAACAACGGGAAAGTTTCTGATAGTCGATGTCTGCAGTTCTGGGGTGTTGTGAGAGCTGCAGTGCCTTTGGTGCTGAATTAATTCAGTAACACGTGTCTGACAAGCTTTACCATTTCGTAGAGGGAATCAGGAATGGCATTTCAAGATGAGGTGACTAGATTGTTACATTTTGGTGATTTCCTGGCCTCCTTTGGCGATTGGTGGCTCTTGGTGTTCAGTGCATTTCCATGCCTGTTCATAATAATCGATTGCTCCATGAGCTCCAACACATTGTGGAAATTGTAACGAATTTGTTAATACCGTTTTGCTAACCTAAATTGATTGTAAGTAAATTCTCCAAACATCTGTGCACTCCACACTATTTAGAGTCTTTTCTTTCCCAGCATCATATTTGAAACTTTTAATCTATGCATATTCTTTGGTAATGTTCTTGGACATGAGAGACACTGGATTTATTCTCTATAATCCACTTTTTGTCCTGTTCCTCATTCACTTGATAGTATGCCAGTTACTACTGAATCGAAGACGTTATTGAGGAGACGATATTGCAACTTGCTGAACTCATCCATTTGGTGTTCTGCGATTTCACAAAGAATGACTTTTGAGAAGGGATATACATGGTATTGAAACTCAGTGGCAGTCAAAGAACATATATACTTCTGCAACCAGATTAGTTGTGTTTTGCCGGGAAACTGGGAGGTGGTGCTGTCCCTATTAATCGGAGAGCTTTGTACTTCCATGAGTAGAGTTTCCATGTGTCCAAATTGGCGTCAATGAATGCTTGGTGAGTTTTTGAAATATTCCTTGAGTTTTATTCATCGAGACAAAGGGATGGAATTCCATCATTCCGACTGCTTGGGCATTGTGGATATCTTCTTTGGAAGTTAAACGTTAAACTAAATGCCAAATTATTGTCAGGACCTATCGTGATATTGCAACCACCACATTGATGTGCGTGGTCCCTCTCAGATTTCAGTTGATAACAGGAACAATATAATTGGGGAACTGTTTGCGGTGAATGCCTACAGAGCGGTTCAAACCCTGTTTACCACCTCAGCTGGAAGACCCCTGCTGTTCAGTTTGCAATTGATTACTTTGGTTTCATTTATTGAGTATTCTTTCCAGAGCATGAAGATGTGTATTCGGTATGGACATGTGAAACGAATAGAGCAGCGTGGAAATAGTAATCTTCAACGTTCAATGGAACTGAATTGTCTGTACCAGACAAATCGAGGTCTGACACAATTTTCTGTCTGGAGGACTGATCAAAGAATAGTTATTGAATTATTTAGGCCGACAATGATTGGAGATTTGAAGGTTTGCAGGATGTCCAAGAAACCTAAAGTAATAGTGAAAGACAGGACAGGATAAACACGTGATGATCAACGAGTCAGTATCTTGCGAGCACAGTTTAAGCTCACAGATCACTCTCTTTAGAGCTGAGATCAGGAAAACAATTTATAACCAGAGATGATGAATGTATGGTATTCTGTCCCACAGAAAACAGTAACATATAAACGAGACAAACGCGGTAACATGCCAGCAACTTGTATTGCTTCACTTTAACTTCTACGTTATCAATGGAAGAACGGTATATGTGAAGCAAAAGTGCCAACAGAACAGTGGACAGCTCTCGCGAAAAATACAGGCCTGCTGCTGCTGCTCCACAGGCCCAAATTGAGGGTCACGTTTAAATTATTACATCTGTTCTGAATCACCCACAATTAACATTCTGCCAATATTGGACAATGTGTTATCTCACTGTAGAAAATAGTCGACTTTCAGAACCGTTATTTCCAATTTCCTCCTACCAATCTGTGGGGAATAAGTTCCTCCCGAATTATTCAAATGCGGTTGTTTCTTTGTTTTTGTTTCTTTGGCGACCTGAAGCAGTAATTATGTCGATACTTAAGCATTTCAGTGGGGCGTAAAAGGTGGTGATATCAAGCCACGTTGGATACAGGCATTCACAAAACTCAAATTTTGTATATTGTGTGCTTCTTCAAACAATGTGCTTCTTCAAAGTGATGTTCAACACATTAGCCGAATAATGTTGGCAAGAGGACAACTGCAGGACCTTAGTTTTAGATGAAACTAACTAAATTAGCAATTGCTGGAGAAACTCAGTAGGCCTTTTCGCATTTATGTTTCTCTCCAGATTAGATAAGATTACCTACAGTATGGAAATAGGTCCTTTAGCCCAAGAAGTCCACACCGACTCTCCGAAGAGAAACCCACCCAGACTGATTTTCCCTCTGACTAAAACACCTGATACTATGGGCAAGTTTGCATGGCCAATTCGCCTACCTGCACATCTCCGGACTGTTGGAGGAAACAAACACAGACACAGGGAGAATCTGAACATTTCACATAGACAGTCACCCAAGGCTGGAATGGAACCTGGAATCCTGGTGCTGCAAGGGAGCAGTGCTAACCGCTGAGCCACCATGCCGCTCTTGTTGGTACAAAGATACGAAGATATGCTGGCATATTTTCATTTGTTTCGGGTCTTCTTAGTTTGCAGTAATTTGCTTTATTTTAGTATTTTGTGGATATGTTTCCATTGATGCCAGCAGATATCAAAGGATCAAAATTAAAGATTCCCCAGACAATTCCCTTAAAACTGAATGTTACATTTCTATCAGGACCACAGGGTCAGCCATGCCAATGGGATAGGGCACAGGCACAAACGTTACTGAAGGTCAAGAGAGGGCATGCACTGCAAACTATCATTCTTTACATGTACTTACGTTTGAGGATAAAAAAAACATTACTGTGGCTATATCATGTCCTGACTTTCGCTCCCCATCTGTCAATATTATGAGTGCGAAACCAACATACATTTGAGGCACAAACAGGAGACAGGGAACAAGTTAGCCAGTATTATTCAGACACTAAGGAGTGGATGAACAATGGGGCCAAGACAATCCCTTTCCCACCCCCACATAAACCTTTTTACATGTCATGATACGACAGACAAAATATAAATGACACAAAACTATCATCTTCTAAATAGCAAAGAATATGGGTCTGGAAACCGGGAGAATATTAGTAGTATGAGAAAAGCTAAAACAAAAAGTGGTCGGAGGCAGGTAACTTTGTAAATAAATGTTGTGTTGTTTTGGAAGATTTTGGCGGTTTCCTGTGTCAACACGATGCTTCCTCTTTGAGAACAGGGATAGTCAACAACGATGTGTTCCACTTGTGTTAATGAATGGCGAACCACGCTCCTACCCATGGAAGAGGTTCTCACTGCCATGAAGCTACCTCTCAGTACCATGGAGTCACTGACGGAAATAAATGGAAGCTTCAGCTGTATATTAAAGACATTAACATTTGTTCTATCAGATCAATAGTTCCACGATGTAAAAATTCAATAGATATCTCGGAAGGGGGAGCAGGAACAGCAGAAGAAGTATGTGGAAAATACCAAAACGAGACAAACACTTTAAAGCAGTGTAAGAATTGCACAAGTTCCAATGAGATCACTGCTCATTCTTCAAAGGTTTGTAGATACCAGACTCCGTCTCTTCATATGACTACCCCATTAACTCACAGACAGTCTGGCGATCCTCTATTAACTTATTTCAAATAAAAGTATTGTGAGATTAAAAAATCCAAATGGTCTCACACACGGTTCTGTAAGGAAATATTCAAGACATTATTACTCCTATCACACAAATCCTCTTCTTTTTAACTTTGCTAATTATTTGAACAACTGAGGTAACCGGATATTTCACCATGCTGAGGAATTGACCTCTGAACTTCGATTGCGTAACAACGTAAATAAATGTGTTCGTGCAGCAACTTAAATTCATCAGGATATATCCGGCTTTTTGAAGGACATATTCATTATCACTGTAATCTCTGTGGTCTGTTCCTGTTATATTATAAAACACAAATTCAATCAGATACGTCAACCACAGAGGCAATAAGTTGCCAGATATAGTGAAAAGTAAGATTGCGGACTTCTTTCTGCTCTCCATATCTGGGTCACTGCGATTCTCTCTCTTGTTCTGACCCCTCAGCTGCTTATGGATACGGCTGGCTACAAAAATATGGCTGACAGTCAGAGTGTTGAGAATAAGAATTAACGCATAAGAAGTAATGGAGTTGAGGCTGTTACAAACCAATCGAAGATGACCCATCCAATCTCTGTATAGTAGCTATCTTTCTCAACGCAGAATATTAGTACATTGTTTATGAAAACTCCAGGTTCAAATGCAAAGTAGTGGGGATGTTTTTTAAACAGACAAGAATGGATATTGTTGATAGGATTACAGTTGCTGTACGCTCTGTGCAGTACTTTCTCTTCAGACTCTTGCAACAAATGGCCACAAATCGATCATAGGTGAAAATTACGGTATACCAGACAGAACCTTCTATTGCCACACGGCTCAGAACAAGATTAACACTACAGGAAGCACGGAAGAAAAGGAAAGCGCCCGGAAAGTAATAAGAAATGATTCTCAATACCATGACGGAAGTGACAATCACCAAAAAATCTGCTGTTGCCATGGAAATTAGGTAACGGTTGGTGAAGATGGATAGACCACATTTTCCCCGAGATAAGATCACAATTCCCACGATATTAACTGGAAGAAAGGAAAAAAAAAACAATGTGAATGTTGTTGATTCGGACTCCATATGAGTTTGAAAAGTATACTTTGAGAAAGCCTTGTGGGTTGACATTAACGTATAAACCAACAGTTTATAATTGCATACATTAGGTTAATTTTGTGATTGATTGGAGGTGATTGGCATTCATCGTTCATTAATCACAGTGAAATGAACCAACCAGTTGACAAGTCTCTGGTGTATGCTTATGTCATTGACTATTCTATTACTTATAACACAGTAGAGAAATTGGGTACATATGTATTAAAATATGCAACATCTTCAAATATGTTTCACTCGTGTCCTTTAGGAAAGGAAATCTGCCAACTTTAGGATGAAGCTGAAAATGTGTTGCTGGAAAAGCGCAGCAGGTCAGGCAGCATCCAGGGAACAGGAGAATCGACGTTTCGGGCATAAGCCCTTCTTCAGGAATGATTCCTGAAGAAGGGCTTATGCCCGAAACGTCGATTCTCCTGTTCCCTGGATGCTGCCTGACCTGCTGCGCTTTTCCAGCAACACATTTTCAGCTCTGATCTCCAGCATCTGCAGACCTCACTTTCTCCAACCTTAGGATGAACACTATCATTGCAATATTGGTGTGAGGAACAGCAATAGTGAGGTGCTGTACTTGGTTTAGATAAACCATGCGGGGCTTGTACAGTTAACATTCATGCCCTGGGTAATGTTGTCATTCAAAGACCAAGGGGTGCAGGTACACATTTCTTTCAAAATGGTACCACAGGTAAACAGGGTGGTGAAGCAGGAGTTT
This sequence comes from Chiloscyllium plagiosum, assembly GCF_004010195.1. Lineage (NCBI taxonomy): Eukaryota > Metazoa > Chordata > Chondrichthyes > Orectolobiformes > Hemiscylliidae > Chiloscyllium > Chiloscyllium plagiosum. The sequence continues at coordinate 79,675,898 of NC_057717.1, read as the reverse complement.
GGGACGTTTGCGTTCCTTGGTCAGATCAATGCGACTATGAGTTTGGGTGTCAAATTGTGACTGTGTAAGTCATTGATGGGGTCACCATAAAACCCTTGTTGATCTGGAGGAAGAACTCATCTGGTTCACTTATGTCCTTTAGAGAAGGACACTCAACATTCCAAACAGGCCTGGCCTGCATGTGACTCCAGACTCACAGCAATATAGCTGGCTGTGAGATGCCCTCTGGGCAATTAACACTGGGGCAAAGAATCATGTTCAAATCAGTGATGCCCACATCCCAAAAATGAATAAATAAAAGTGCATGTGAATCTACCTACCTGTGCGAACACCTCCAGCTGCAGGCATTCGTACTGGCTTTGTTCAGGCCCTGGCACTTTCTGTACACTCTCACCACCTCTAGTACATTCAACTCTCCGTGTTCCTATCGTCTCATTAATCCCTGGCAATGATTCCACTTCCCAAACCCTGACAATGAATCACCTTCTTACTGCCCTTTTTCTACTCTGAGACACTTTGCACTCCCTTGAACATTTACTCCGAAACACGCTTTCGCTTCAGAACTTTTTTGTGATCTTCTTCACGTCATAATCTAATATGAGCTCTTTTATCCTAAGTGAGGGACAGGTAGGAATTTCTTGCTGAGCTTTTGTTTGTTTTAATTGAATGTACTTTTATTGAATGTTTTACACTCTTCCTTCAAATTATTTCAACTATTTATTTACCAACACACATTTTAACCTGTTTACCTTGGCCAATTCTCCGCTGAAACTAATTTAATTTGAGTTTTTGTTTCCAACTGTCGTTTCCATTCTGTCATTCACTTTAAAACTTTATATTCCTTTAAACTGCACTTTATCATAATTTCTTGATTTATCGCTTCGTGTGAGATCACGCATTCGCTCAGTTTCATCACCCAACAGTCGATTTGAGATCATTACATCGCTTGTCAGTTGTACACTGCGTTATTTATAGAATCACTGACAAAAATATTTGATGGGCTCCTCTTTCAATATGACTATGAATGACCCAGATTATATGAACATCGAAGTTTCCCAAAATTATTGCTATACCTTTTTCTTTTTACAAATTATAATGAATACCTGTTTAATGCAGTGGTGAAATGGTAGCAGGCGATCATAAACTGTGCTGACAATTCTTTTGTACTCTGCAACTAGTACGCAGAATTTGCATTCATACTGACTCTACGTCATGATCTGAGGCTTTTTCTGTAATGTCTTTGTTATTCATTCCGGTCAGGGTTACCCATCCTGCTTTTCCATACTGCCCGAGTCTCCACAAGGTTGCATATCGATGAATATTTGTATCCCACCGTTTGTTCACCATGTAACCCTACCTCTTTGGTGTCTAAATCTTTTTAATCTCTGTGTCACAAATTCATCAGCCTTATCACACAGATTTTGTCCATTCCAGAAAAGACGTAATTTATTCTTTCCCACAATTTCCTATCACAAACCTATTCGCTGATGTTCAGTTTTTGTTTAACTCTGTCCGTTCTGTTCCTTTCTACTTGTCTTCAGCCACATTTCCAAACTGTTCCAATTATTCACCTTTTCTCTTTGGATTTAGTAAGCTCTTTTCACCTGAACCCTATCTCTATATCGTCTCTGTCAGATTAAAACCCTGTCCATAAACCTAACGACATGATTGGCCAGGACACTGTTCTACTGCGGGCATTCAAATGAATTTTTTAAAGTTATGCATGTAACGCGGGTATCTCTGGCTGATCAGTATTTCTTGTCCAGCCTGAGCTCCACTCGAGCTGAGAAGCTTGCTCAGCCACGTCAGAGGCAATTGACAGGCAGATAATTAGCTGTGGGTGTGTCGTGCAGACCACGTGGGGATGGGCAGACATCCTTTTCTAAAGGACTAATGTTTGGGTTTTTTTTTTTACACATCACCGATGGCTTCATACTTACTTATGAACGGTTACTTGCATTATTTAAAGTGTTCATTTCACAATCCACCATTTCTGATGGTGGGATTCAAAAGTGTGCCCATGAACATTCACTGAGGTGTTGGATACATGCTCTAGCAATAATACCATCACTGCGTCTGCTCACAGTTTGCTCATCCCTGATGAGTAATAACAGTGCACTATGAAGCAAAACCCTTTCTTCCTACACAAGTGTTTGATTCTGAAATCACCCTAAACTCTGATGATAACACTCTGTATCTCTCTATTTGGTATCTGTCGCTGTGTGGGTCTAATTGCTGCCTCTGTCAGTGTCTCTGTCTTTTTTGCAGCTACTCCAGATCCTGAGCCAACTCTCCACTGCAGAGAGACGAGGCAGCACAGGCCAGGGATGGACACTAGGATCTTCCAGATTAGTGTGAGACTCACTGTCATTCGACATGTGAAACTCTTACTGCACCAGTGTAATTCCCCATTCTGTCTATTTCTCCTCTTCATCGTCAGGAAGTTCCTGACTCAAAGAACTTCCCAACTGCTGAGTGCCTCGTTTGTCTCCTCATTGAACTCAGATGGGCAGACAGAGGGCAGGAAGATCTGGAGCTTTCAATAAGTGCTGCAGCGATGTAAGATTTCTCACAGTGAACAGAACAGAGATCAACGAGAAGACTTCAAACATCAGCCCACAAGATATGTCATAGATATAGTGTTGAAGTGTGAGCACAGAATATAAAGATCGCAGGCTCAATTACCGTCTTCGTGTGAGAGGGTGACATTCAACTCTGCTCTCCTGTGCCTTCGTGAAAGAGCATAGGGATTTCACAGTTATGAATCCAGGCCTGTGCTGCCTCAGTGAGCATCAGTGCAACACAGATGAAAGCAGGCATACCAGAAGAACGTGATATTGAACCTTAAGATCTTTTCTGTCCTCCATTACCTCTCCAACACTCTCTGTTGTCCTATCATAGAGTCATACAGCAAGATAACATACCTTTGGGCCAACTCATCTGCGCCAGTGCCTTGAATTCTTCTAACTCCAAGAAAAGATTCCATCTCTGTAGCCTCCTCCACTTCCAACAAACCCACTGTATTTTTGTAACATACTCCAATGCTGACTCTTACTGTCCCTGTCTCCAGTCTGAATAATTTGCCCAATCTCGGTAATCTCCTCCAGTCAGTCCAATAATCCCTATTTCTATCATCTTATCCAGTACCTGCAGTCCATCCTGTCTCTGTGACATTCTGCAGCCCATGCAATCCTCTCCATCTGTATATATTCATCCAGCTCCTATATCACATGATATCACCTTAACCTTCTCCAGACCTGAGAACACTCCTGCCTCCCGTCTGAAAATGCCACACGACCTCTGTAATCAACTCCCATCCTTACCGACCTCGCTACTCGTACAAACCCCAGCCCCTGCAGCCTTTCCTACCTGTGTAACATGCTCGAATCCCGACAACCCTCGCAGTGTTTAGCGCTTTAAAGTCACGTTAACACTCCCCAAGTCTGCAACCTCGTGCATTCTCTGAAATCTCCTCTATCGCTGTCACTTTCTCCCATAATCCTTAACTCTACCTCCTCTGATCACTACCAACCATCAATTGTCTGTTACCTCAAGAAGCCAGTAAAACCATCCACGCAAAGGATACTGCAGGTGCTGGAGATTAGAATCAAGATTATAATGGGGATGGAAAAGCACAGCAAGTTAGACAGAATCCGAGGAGCAGGAAAATCGCCGTTTCGGGCAAACGCCTTTAATCAGGAATGAGGCTGGGAGCCTCGGGGGTGGAGAGATAGATTGGACGGGGTGGGGCTTGGGAGAAGGTAGCTGAGAGTAAAATAGGTGGCTGGAGTCGGGCTAAAGGTGATAGGTAGGAGAGGAGGGTGAAGTGGATACGTGGGAAGGTGACGAGGACAGTGTTGAGCTGGAAGTTTGGAACTGGAGTAAGGTGGTGGAGGCGAAATGAGGAAACTGGTGAAGTCCACATTGGTGCCAAGAAGTTTAAGGGTCGTGAGGCGGAACATGAGGCATTCTTCCTCCAGGCATTGGGTGGTGAGGGGATGTCTATGGAGGAGACGAAGGACCTGCATGTCCTCGGCAGAGTGGGAGGGATAGGTGAAATATCCGGTCACGGGGCGGTGGGGTAGACTGGTGCGGGTGTGCCGGGAGATGTTCTCTGAAGCGCTCTGCGAGAAAGTCTCCAGTCTCCCCAGTGTAGAGGAGACGGCTTTGGGATCAACAGACGTAACAAACGACATGTGTGGAATTGCAGGTGAAATTTTGGTGGAGGTGGAAGGAACGAATGGGGCTTTGGACGGGGTTGAGGGGAGAGGTGTGGGTGCAGGTTTTGCAATTCCTGCGGTGGCAGTGGAAGGTGCCAGGAGGGGAGTTTGGTTTGTTAGGGGGCGTGGACCTGGAGGCAGTCACTGGGGAATGGTCTTTTGGGAAAGAGGACAGGGTTGGGAAGAGAATTGTATCCCTGCTGGTGGGGTCCATTTGTAGGGACAAAATCCCTAGCCAGTCGCACAAAGTGTTACTCAAACAAACACTGATAAAAATATTCTCTGAACTTCTGTTTGAATATCACTCTTTCCAAAGTGTAACTGCCCCAGATTATGCGAAGTTTGAAGTCTCCCAAAATTATTAAAATGCTTTTGTTTCAAATTCCAATGTACCCCTGTTTAATGCAGTGATGAATGAAATTATGTTATGTGGCTTTGAACTCTTCGCCGGCTTGTGTGTCTGACACGTAGTAAACAGAAATTGAATTCAGGCTGATTCTAATCCATGATCTGAGGTCAAATGCTTTTGCTGTAATGCCCATGTTGTCCAGTTGTGTCAGGCTTACACATATCAAGCGCCTTTGAACGTTAATGCTCCTCCTTTTGTCCACCTTATAACCACGTCCATCTGGTAACTAAATCTCATTTACATCTGTGTCACAGGTCCATCTATGTTAATACAGATACTTTGTCCATTAAAAAAAGGAACACCATAATTTGCTTATTTCCACAATTTCTTGTCACAAACCTTTCCACTGATGGGCATTTTTAGTTAAAATATGTCCCTTTTGCTTGGCTTCAATCACATCCCCATGCTTTTCCAGCGCTTCTCATTTTCTACTTGGACTTGGAAAGCTCATTTCACCTGAACACTGTCTGTTTAAAGCCCGGTCCATAAACCTGCCAATATAATTGGGCAGGACAGTAGTCCTAGCAGGGTTCCAATGAGATTTTTGTCTTAATTCACTCTTGGGATGTGGGTGTCGCTTACTGGCCAGCATTTATTGCCCACCTCTAGCTGCCCTTGAACGAAGTGGCTTTCTAGGCCCTTTTAGAAGGCGCTTGATAGCCAACCACATTGCTGTGGGCGTGGAGTTATACTATGACGTCCATACTGGATGAGGATGGTAGATGTACTTCTGTGAAGACAAGAACACATCAGAAGAATTTCCTTTAAAATCAACAATGGTTAATTTTCAAATGTAGGTTGCTCATTACATATTGTTTCAGAAGTATTTCATACAAATTCGAACATTTGCGATGTTGGGATTTGAACCTTGCTCTCCAGAATTTTAGCTCAGTTTTTTGGATAAATTTTCTCACGATGATACCACTAAATCATTAGTTCGTCTGCACACAGTTTTCCCATCCCTGAGTACTGATATCAGTGCACCATGAATCAAAAACGTTTCTTCACATACAGCTCTTTGATCCTGAAAACCTTCTGCACTCTGGTGATATCACTCAATATCTCTCCATGCGGTATCCCTCACTGTGTGGCTTTAATTGCTGCTTCTGTCAGCACAAAGTGTAGCTGCTCTCGATCTTGAGCCAACAGAATTCTCCATTCCAGCGAGATTAGGCAGCACAGGCCAGGGATGGAAACTGGGATTTTCGAGACCTCTGTGGGACTCAGTACCATTCTACTCGTGTAGCCCTCACTGCATCAGCCTAATTTCTGTCTCGATTTCTTTGTCTACTGTAGGTTCTCAGGAATTTCCTGACTCAATAGACTTCTCAACTGCTGGATGTCTCATCCAACATTATGGAAAATGGTTGGTCAGGCAAGGAGACAATATGTAGGGAGATCTGGAGCCTTCAATAAATCTTGCAATGTTGTAAGATCACTCACAGAGAACATAACAGAGAGAAACGAGAGGAATCCAAACATCGTCTAACAAGACATCACCTAGATACAGTGCTGGAGGGGGCGCACAGTACAACTACAACCCAGGCTCAATCCCCATCTCTACTTTAACTTTTGTTGTACTAAGACCGCACAGGAAGTTCAGACTTATCACTCCAGGCCTGTGCTGTCTAAGTCAGCATCCGTACAACAGAGGTGAAGCCAGGCCTCCCACGACAGGGTCACAATGATGCCTCGGATCTTTCTGTTCTTTGTTCACTCTCCAACACAGGATCCATGGTATGTAGAACATTCAACATGTAGAACATACAATACTGCGCAGTACAGGTCTTTTGAATGTCGATGTTGCGCCGACCTGTGAAATCGATCAGAAGCACATCTAACCTACACTATTCCACTATCATCCATCCATTTATCCAATTACCATTTAAATGCCCTTAAATTTGGCGAGTCGACTGCTGTTGCAGGCAGGACGTTCTACATCTTTACAATTCTTTAAGTAAAGAACCTACTCTGACACCTGTCGTGTAACGATCACCCTTCATTTTAAAGCGAAGTCCCCTCATGTTAGCCATCACCATTTGAGGTAAAATGCTCTCTCTGTCCATCCGATCTCATTCTCTAATCAGCTTGTCTGTCTCTATTAAGTCATTTCTTAACCTTCTTCGCTATAACGAAAACAGCCTTAAGTCCCTCAGCCTTTTCTCAGAAGGCCTTCCCTCCATTCCAGGCAACATCCTGGTAAATCTCCTCTGCACATTTTCCAATGTTTCCATGCCTTATGTACCAGTATCTTCAATCATTTCAACTCACTTAATAGTTCATATATATGTAACCTCCTCCCCTCTCTATAGTCTCTCCACGTATTTTAAACGTACTCCAATCGATGCTTCCATCCCTATCTCTGTAACTTGCTTCAGTCTCTACGACATGCCTTGTCGACGTTTAAGCACTCTGGACTGGGTTACAATTAGCTATTCAACTTACTTATGCCCCACATTGATATATAAACGTTTATAATGTTACTCTATTGCGTCCTATGGCCAAGGGAAACGTTTTGGACAATATTACAAATATATCCAACTCAGTTACTCATTGTACTGACCATTAAATGCAAGAGTGCCAAATGACACTTTCGTCTCCCTGTCCAGCTGTGATGCCACTTCCAAGGAACAATGCACCTGTAACCCTTTCTCTCTCTCTGTTGGACAACACTGCCCAGTGCCCTAACATTAACTGTCTTAACAAAATCCAACACCTAAATTAAACTCATCATTCATTCCTTGGCCCTGTGGTACAGATGATCAAGATCTCCTTCGATAACTGCATTAACTGCACAAGGTAACATTAGATTTGATATCCACAAGCTGACGAAAACTGACTCTCATATTCTTACCCAAATCCGTTATGTGAATGATGCACAACAGTGGTTCCAGCACCGATCCATATGGCACACTGCTGGTCACATTCCTTCAGACTGAGCAATAAGGGACGATCAGCACTCTCTGTCTCCTACCGTCAAGCCAATTTTGTATCTAGTTGGCTAGCTGTCCCTGATCCAGATGATCTAATCTTACTAAGCAGTGGACCATGCTCAAATCCTGTCAAACGCCTTGCTGTAGTCAGTATAGACAACCTCTACTCCTCTGCCTTCAATTACCTTCTTAGTCACCTTATCGCCAAATGCAGTCAGGTTCGTGAGACCAGACGTAGAATGGACAAAGCAGTGCCAGCTATTCTTAATCAACCCTTATCTTTCCCAATGTATGGATATCCTGTCTCTTAGAATCGCTTTCATCAACTTTAGGGTGGCAGGGTGGCTCATCAGTTTACATTGCTGCTTCAAAGCACGATGGACACGTGTTTAATTCCAGTCTCAGACCATTGTCTGTTTGAAGCTTGTACATTCTCCCTGTGTTTCGTGGGTTCCCTGCGCGTGCTCCGGTTCTTTCCCACAATCCAATGATGTGCTCTTCAGGTGAATTGGCGACGCTAAATTTCCCACCGTGTTAGGTTCATTGGTCAGGGGTAAATTTAGTGGAATGGGTCTGGGTGCGTAAGTATTCAGAGGCTCGGTGGGGACATAATGGGCTAAATAACCTGTTTGAACACTGCAGGTAATTTAATCTAATCTACTCCCACTGACATCAAGTTAATTTATCTTTCGTTGTCTAGCTTTCCCTCTCAGCCTTTGTTAAATCATAGAATAACACTGCATTCATTGTCAAAGAGGCATACATCATATTCATACATTCATGTACTTATCCAAATGTATTTTAAATACTGTAATTGTACCCGCATTAACCCCTTCCTTGGGGGTTCCTTCCCTACACAAGTCACCTTCTGTTTAACGATGTGCTCTCATGTCTCCTTTTTTGTCTCTCCTCTAGCCTTAAAATTGTTGCCCCTGGTCTGGAAACCCCCATCCTCGGGAAACGACAACTACTATGAACTCTATGGATACCCTTCATTGCTCTATGTACTTCTGTACGGTGGTCTCCAAGTCTCCAGGCGTCAGTGAACAACGTTCCAGGCTTACCAGCCTTTCTTCATCCTCAATATTTCCATACCCAAGTATTCCTGATTAATCTCTTGTGAACCCTCCCCAGTTTAATAATACCCTTGCTAGAACTGGGAGACTAAAACTGGACACAGAATCCTCGAAGGGACCTCATCAATGCCTTATAAAATCTCTGCACCATTTCCTGTCGATATGTGATGCAAACACCAAATAATTATTGACCTGAAATCCGAGGTCCTCTGTTCCATTAACTAGCGAACACCTTACCATTAATTGTATAAACCATATTCTTGTTTGTTGACCCAAAATGGATTAACTTACATTTAGGTTAGATTAGATTACTTACAGCGTGGAACCAGGCTCTTCGGCCCAATAAGTCCGCACCGACTCGCCGAAGCGCAACCCACTCAGAACCATTCCCCTACATTTACCTCGTCATCTAACCCTACAGGCAATTTAGCGTGGCCAATTCACCTAACCTGCACAATTTTGATTGTGGGAGGAAACCAGAGTATGCGGAGGAAACATACGCAGACACGGGGAGAACGTGCAAACTCCACACAGTCAGTCGCCTGAGGCAGGAATTGAACCCGGATCTCTAGCGCTGTGAGGCAACAGTGCTAACCACTGCAACCGTGCCGCCCCCCCGCCACTGTGCCACCGTGCCGCCCCAGATTTACCCAGATTAAACTTCATCCTCCGTTTTTCAGCCATGTTACCCATTTCATTACTACCCCTTTGTAATCTGGACAATCTCCTGCACTGTCTACTTTGTCATCTTCCAGTCCGCCAGCACATCACATATGCCGCTCTATGGTGCAACTATCAATACTACGGACGCCACAATTTCAGCTCCAGCTTCCCACAATGTGCTGTGGCACACGTGATCAGGTTCTCGGGATTTAACGACCTTTGTGTTTTAGAACATCCAGCATATTGTGGACTCCTTTCAAGTCATAAAGAAGTGTAACACAGAAACAGATTATTCAGTCCAACTCTTCCATGCCGACCAGACAATCTAAATAAATCTGGTTCCATTTGACAGCTTTCGACCCATATATCTCTAAACTTTTACTCTTCACGTAAACATCCGGATATCTTTTAAGGTTGTAATTATCTAAGTCTACGCTGGATTGTCACTCAACTCCTTCCATGCACGCACCTCTCTGCGTGCGAAAAAGCTGCCACTTCGTTCTCTTTTAAATCTTTTCCCTTTCACGTTACACTTCTGCCTCTAGGTTTGGACTCCCCCACAGCGGGGAAACGGCGTTGTCTGTTTATGCTATCCATGCCCCTCAGGTTTTTTTAATCAACTTCTGTCAGGTCCCCCCTAAACCTTCAATGCTCCAGGGAAAAGAACCCTAGTCTATTCAGACTTTCCATCTAATTTAAACGCTCCAAACTTGGCAACATCCTTGTAAATCTTTTCTGAATCATTTCCAGTTTCATAACATCTTCTCGCAGGGAGGCCAGAATGGTACACAAGATTCAACTATTAACTTAATTCATCACTGCTTATTTTAATAAGTACCCCAGACTTTCTCCACAGTAAGTTCTGAAGTGAAGTATTTGTTTTGCATCTGACCCACCTCCTGTACTTCCACTAATCGATGGCCTTAGTTATCTTTATTGACCCCTATTTTCTCCGTCGTTACTATTTTGCGCTTAATCACTTGTAGAATCACGTTGGATTATCTTAACATTCTCTGCCAAAGCTATCTCATGTTCTCTTTGTGCATTCCTGACTTCCATCAAAATGCATTCCGACAGCCACGATACTTCTCAGTGGATTCACTTGATCCATCTGTCTATACCTGACCGTGCCCCGTGCTTCTCGACCAGCATCTTAATAATCCTAAATCTGTCAGCATTGACCTGCACACTAACAGGAAAATAGTGCTCCGGACGCTCATTCTATCTCACGTTTAAAATACTCCAACTTTTCAAGACTTCTCTTTACCTGCACATAGCCTCATCAAACAACTTTTGAAAGTTCATGTCTAATACTATCAAAATTGGACTTGCCCCAGTTTACAATGTAACTTATGGACCAGGTCTGTCCTTTTCCAAGGGTATTTTCAAACTGATTGAATTATGGTCACTTTTCCAAAATAATCCCCGACCAACACCTCAGTCCTTAGCCGACCTTGTTTCCCAAGCGAATGTCACGTTTTACCCAATTATTCACTCGTGCTATTTGCATATTGATTGAGAGTTTTCTGGAACACAGTTAACAAATTCCGCCATCCAAAAGCTGAACTCTATGTCAGTCCCAGGCTAGTTTTGGAAAGATTAAACTTCCCTCACATTGCAACCCTATGATGCTTATTGAAATTTGAGATCTCCCAATATTTTTGTTTCTCAATATCCCACTGAGTATTTGGTGTCTGTCATCCAACCGTGTCAAACTGATGATTCATTCTTTTTTCTCCTTTTCACACAGACACATTCACGGGGCCATTGCCTCCCTAATTACGACTGTTATGGTTTCTCTACTTAAAACCAACATTACTCCTCCTCTCCTGTGTCCTGTTCTATCCTTCCTATAGCATCTGTATGTTGAAACAATGAGCCGCCAGTCCTGTCCCTCCCTCAGCTGTGTTTCTGCCATTCCAATAATGCTCCCATCCATGTCCTGAGTTCATCTGCCTTATCTGTCAAGCTCTTACAGTGAAATAAATGCAGTTTAATAAAACAGTTTCCCCTCTTTGGCTGCTGTGTTCTTGCCTGCTTGGTCGATTCAAATTACTGTCTTCAATTTCTGTACCAGCCTTAATATTCCTCCTGGAGTTACGACGGTTTAGGTGCCCAGACCCCTGCCAGAGGAATTTAAATCCTGTCGAGTAGTTCGAGCTTTTCTTCCCACCAGGATCTGTGTCCCGTACCCCCAGTTCAGATGTCATCCCCACCTTGTCTACCTCTGCTGACGCCTTCAGGGATCTATGGACGTTTACACCAAAATCTTTCTGTTCCACAGTACTTCACAACTATGTACATTATTTGCTTATTACACTTCCCACAGCGCATTAGCTCACAGTGATCAGAAGTAAATTCCATCTGCCATTACATTGCTCATATTATTTGTTAGTCGATATCAGACTGCACCCTGAGACTATCTACTTCACTGTAGACAACACGCTCCCATTTCATGTCATCTGCAAACCTACTAATTATACCTTCTGCTTTCACATTCCACTCATTAATAAACAACAACTGTTCCTGAACAGGTCTTTCTGGAGTAGCTGCTGATGAAAGAGTTTCAAGCACAAAAACGTCCCTCCACCAACTTTGAATCCAATTTGCTGACTTACCTTCGATCCAACGAGTTCATCCTTTTTAGACCAGCCTTCGTTTTGGGACCTTGTCAATGGCCTTAATAACACTTCAATTCTTTCCTTATCTCATTTCCATAGTGACTCCGGAAAGGTAGATTCTAAAAATATACAAAAATTCTTCTCTCTGTCATCTTGCACCCTGTCTCTGTAACGTTTTCCCGCCCTGACCAACCTCCCCATCTGTGCACGTTTCTTAAAGCTCTACATCACATAATATCTCTGTAATATTCTCCAGTCCCGACAAGTCTCTTTAATGCTCTCCTGCAGCACCTTACTATCTCTAGCATTCTACCATCCATACATGCCTCCAAATCTGTATCAGGTCCTACAGTCCCAACAGCCTTTCCTTCCAATCGTTTATTTGTGTAATGTTCTGAAGCACTTTGAACCCTCCCTATATCTGTGACCCTGCCCACTCTCTAGAATCTTATCACCCTCTGTGACTTCCACCTGTAGCCATGATGTTCCTTACCTCTGACCTCCGCCAATCACGTTTCTCCTTCCTATCTGACGAAACTCCTGCAGTCACTAAACCATTCATGTGTCTGTAACATCTATTTGATTATTGTAATAACTTCCATTTCGTTTAACTGTCTCTGTCTTTAACCACAGCCAGTTCAAGAAACCATTGCCAACGCCGTAACCCCATCCAATGTCGGCAAATCTCAGAATTTCATCCAGTCTGGCCAACTGTCTCTCTCGCTGTAATTGTGCAGATTATGCCACAGCCCTCACTATTGCAGTGACATTCTCTATTCCTTCTGATGCGCACCATCTGTCTAAACTTCTCCTGTTCCTGTACCACACCCTGACTGTATCCTCTTCCTGTTTCTATAAAACTTGTGAACATTGCGATCTGTTCCAATTTCCACAATGCTCTGTATCTTTAGATCTTTTTCCAGCCTTGTCAACCGTCCCTGTATTTGATGCTTTCCTCAATTCCACTACTCTACTAATCTCTGTAAACCCTACAATCTCTGAAGCACTCATTGACTTCTGCAGTCCTTAGAAAAGATCCATATGACGGTCATCTCTTTCATGCACTAGAATAATCACGACGACGTTCACCTCGACCATTGTTCACAAGGTCCCCAATCATGCAACTCCTCGAGACAATTCATCTCTGAAACTCATCTCGATTCTGTAAAGCTCCCTCGACCACAACCTCCCTTATCAAAAACATAAGTCTTGCCAATCCTCATGGTCGTTATTACAGCCTACCACCTTTGTAACATTATCACTTAGAGGTCGTTCCAACCACACAGCCCTCCCTATGTCTGTAATCTCCTTCACTCCCGATAATGTTATCTTTTTTCTTCTCTTCTCTGTAGCCCATTAAAACCTCCTAAACACTGTCTGCATCCGTATAAATTATTCCAGTAAATACAACCTTCACAACTTATGTAAACACCTACTGCGGTCCCTATCCCTTAAGATCCTTCCACAAATACAACCCTCTGTGTTTGTGCATTCACATTCAGTCCCGACATCTGTCCCTATCTATGTAACCTTCTGCATGAAAAATGCTCCAGTCCATTGAAAAGTGCATATCAGCGTAATCTCTTCCATACCCGAAAACTCTCTCTGATCTTTAGCATTTTTCAGGCGACACCACCATCACTATCTGAAACCTGCTCCTCTCCAGGAAAGCTCTCTCTCTCAGTAAACTACTTCCACCCCTAAATTCTCCTGCAGCTTCTACGGCCCTCCTTTTCGACATGACCTCTTCCAGTCCCCAAAACACTATCAGTCTGTGGAGGCCCTAAACTACCTTATTTGTGTAAACCTCTCAGGTCTCTACCATACCCCCGATCTGTAGAACCAACTCCAATGCCTGTGACACTCCTGGTCCAATTCCGACAGAACTCACTATCTATGTAAAATCCTCCTGTCGCTATCACTCACCCTGTCAATCTAAGCATCTCCAGTCTCTCCATTCATTTACTCGTATCTATTATCTTCTCCAGATCTTACAAACCCTATCTGTGTAAACGTCACCCTCACTTAAAACACTCCCTACCACACGAACCTCTTACGGTTGTGCAACTCTCCCTCATCTGTGAAACTGTCTCCAACCAAAATTGCTGTCCCTATCTTCGCTAACATCTGCCAGAAACCACACCCTCCCATATCAAAATAACCTACAGAACCAGGTCTTCCTATATCTGTCAACATCTTCAGTCACGACGATCAACCATATGTCTGTTTATTCTTCCTGTTTACATAACCGTCTTTATGGATCAGTACTTGGGAATACGATGTTGTGACCATAACAGAGACGTGGGTTTCACAGGGGCAGGAATGGTTGCTTGATGTTCCAGGGTTTAGAGCGTTGGAAGAACAGGGAGGGTAGAAAAAGAGGAGGGAGTGGAGCATTGCTAATCAGAGAGTGCATCACAGCTACAGAAACGAAGGTTGTTGAGGAAGATTTGTCGACTGAGTCACTGTGGGTTAAAGTTAGGAACAGCAAGGGAGCAGCCACCGCATTGGGAGTTTTCTACAGACCACCAGTAGAGAGATTGAAGATCTCATAGGCGAGCCGATTCTGGAAAAATACGGAAGTAGCAGGGTTGTTGTAATGGATGATTTCAACTTTCCCAATATCGACTGGAACTTTCTAAGTGCAGATGGTTTGGATGGAGCCGTTTTGCCAGGTGTGTTCAGGAGGGGTTTCCTTATTCAGTATTTAGACAGACCGACGGGGAGAGGCCATTTTGGATTTGGTGCTCTGCAACGATCCAGGACAGGTGTCAGATCGCAGTTGGAGAGCACTTTGGTGAAAGTGATCACAACTGCGTCACATTCAGCATAGCCTTGGAGAGTGAAAGGAGCAGTTACCGAGGGAAGATAGTTAATTGGGGAAAAGGAAATTATGACGCTATCAGACAGGAGTTGGGAAGTACAGACTGGGAGCAATTGTTCCACAGAAAGGGAGCAGCAGACTTGTGGAGACTATTTAAGGAGCAGTTGTTGCGCGTGATGCCCAAATTTGGCCCTCTGAGACAGTTAAGAAAGGGTAAGATTAAGCAGCCTTGGATGACGAGACCAGAGGAACCTCTCATCAAAAGGAAGAAGGTAGCTTATGTAATGTGGAGGAAGCAAGGATCTGGCACAGCTTTAGAGGATTACAGGCTAGCTAGAAAGGAGCTCAGATGTGGACTTCAGAGCCAGGAGGGCGCACGAAAAATGCTTGGCTAGAAGGATTAGGGAGAACACAAAGGCATTTAGCTCATATGTGAGGAATAAGAGAATGATCAGGGAGAAGGTAGGGCCTATCAGGGTTAATGCAGGGAACTTGTACATGGAGTCTGAGCAGATAGGGGAAGCCCTAAATGAGTTTTTTGTTTCACCTTTCACCAAGGAAAGGGAACTTGTTGTAAATTAAATCTTCGAGTAACTGGGATACAGTCTTAACCAGATCAAGATTCATGTAGTTGATGTGCTAGAAAGTTTGGAAAACATTAAGATTGAGAAGTCTCCAGGACCAGATTAATCCTAGGCTGCTCCAGGAAGCGAGAAAGGAGGTTCATAAGCGGCAGGCGAGGATATTTGCCTCCTCACTCTCCACAGGAGTCGTACCGAAGGATTAGAAGGAGGCGAATGTTGTTCCTCTGTTCAAGAAGAGTGATAGGGAAATCCCTGGCAATTACAGATGAGTCGGTCTGTGGTCAGCAAAGTTTTGGAAAGAATTCTGAGGGATAGGACTTGTGACTATTTGGCAAAGCATAGTGTGATTAAAGGCAGGCAGTATGGCTTTGTGAGGGGCAGGTCATGCCTCACAAATCTTATTGAGTTCTTTGAGGAGGTGACAAGACAGGTCGACGACATTCGACCAGTGGGTGTGGTGTATATGGTCTTCAGCAAGGCATTTGATAGGGATCCCCATAGTAGGCTCATTCATAAAGTCAGGAAATGTGGGATACAGGGAATCTTTGCTATCTGGATTCAGAATTGGCTGGCTGACAGAAGGCAAAGAGTGATTGGAAATGGGAAGTATTCTACCTGGAGGTCAGTATGGAGTGGGGTCCGCAGGGCTGAATTATTGTGCCTCTGCTCTTTGTAGTTTTTATAAATGACTTGGATGAGGAGGTTGAAGGGTGGGTTAGTAAATTTGCAGATGACACAAAGGTTGGAGGTGTTGTCGATAGAATAGAGGGTTATTGCAGCTGCACCGCGACATAGACAAGACACAGAGCTGGGCTGAGAAATGGCAGATGGGATTCAACCTGGATAAAGGCGAAGTGATGCATTCTGGAAGGTCGAACTCAAATGCTGAAAATAGAATTAAAATTAGGATTCTTGGCAGTGTGGAGGAACAGAGGGATCTGGGTTTTCATATTCATAGATCCCTCAAAGTTGCCACCCAAGTGTATAGTGTTGTTAAGAAAGCATTTTTTGGATTTCATTCACAGGGAGATTGAGTCCAAGAGACGCAAAGCTTTGCTGCAGCTCTGCAAGTCCCTGGTGAGACCACACGTGGAATATTGCGTCCACTTCTGTTTGCCCTACTATAGGAAAGACACAGAGGCTTTGGAAAGGGTGCAAAGGAGATTTACCAGGATGCTGCCTGGACTGGAGGGCTTGCCTTATGAAGGAATGTTAAATAAGCTCGGACTTGTCTCTCTAGAGAGAAGGAGGAAGAGAGGAGACCTGATCCAGGTGTACAAAATAATGAGAGGAATAGACAGAATCAATAGCCAGAGACTTATTCCCAGGGCAGGATTGACTGGTACAAGACGTCATATTTTGAAGTTATTAGGAGGAAGGTATAAAGGAGAGGTCAGAGATAGGTTCTTTATGCAGAGAGTTGTGAATGCATGGAATGAGTTGCCAGCTGTGGTAGTGGAAGCAGAGTCATTGGGGATATTTAAGCGATTGCTAGACATGCACATAGATAGCAATGAGTTGAGGAGTGCGTAGTCATTATATTATACATTTGGATTAAATCTCGGCACATCATTGTGGGCCAAAAGTCCAGTTTTGTGCTGTGCTTTTCTATGTTCCAGGTTCTATCTCTGTAATCAGTTCCTTTCACTAATCACTTCTTGTCTGGGTAAACCAGTCCTCTCATTCAAACATCCTTACACCTTCAAACCGCGTTAACCCTCCGAACCTACACATCGCCATGTATTCCTGTAGGCCCGATCGCTCTCCACGTTTCTGTAATCTCCATCAGCTCTGTGGTCTTACTTCCATGTGAAACCACCTCTCGTCCCCACAATGCTCCCAATTGGGGTCGGCTGCTTCAGATCAGAACATTGCTGCCACTGTAATCCGCTCAATTCCAGAAAACTCTTCACATTTGTGTAATCTAGTTCAGAACCCATACTCTCCAGGTTCCTGAAGTCGCTTTCTGCCATTTCACCCCGCCATGTTCACGTAAAATCCACCAGTGCTTATACCCTCCCCAACTCAGTTACCTCCTCCAGTCCCTAATTACACCAAAATTGTGAAACATCTCATGTCCCTAAACCCTTCCCTCCCATTGCAACCCCTTCTCCAATATGAACCTTCACAATTACTGAAGCATATTTTTATCACTGCATACTGCAACACTGCTAATGACTGCATAACCCGTCCGTCCTGATATCCCTCCCTATCTCTGTAACCTCCACGAACCTCCAGTACATTCTGGAGGATAGTGCAGCGGAAGCAAGAGTCATAAATTCCAGGCCATGTTACGGAGGTGCAAAGGGAACAGAATATGTAGGATGGTACAAATATAAGGATAAAAATCAAAGAACTAAGACAATTTATAGCCCAGGTACAGGTCCTTTGGCCCTCCACGCCTGAGCCGATCTAAATCTATTGTCTAAACCTGTCGCCCACTACCTAAGCGTCTGTGTCCCTCTGCTCCCCACCTAATCATGCATCAGTCCAGACGCATCTTAAATTAATTTACCGTGCCTGCCTCTACCACCTCTGCTGGCAACGCGTTCCAGATGCCCACTACCCTCTGTG
The DNA here is from genome assembly GCF_004010195.1 of Chiloscyllium plagiosum. NCBI lineage: Eukaryota > Metazoa > Chordata > Chondrichthyes > Orectolobiformes > Hemiscylliidae > Chiloscyllium > Chiloscyllium plagiosum. Next base: position 79,657,994 of record NC_057717.1, on the reverse strand, counting down.
TGAAGGACTTGCCATGTATATCCCCCTTCCAACTATCCTCCTCTCATCTTGAAAGTGTGACCGCTTATTACTGAATCCTACAACCTGGGAAAAAGCTTGTCTCTATCCAGCCTGTCTATACCCTTCATGATTTTGTAAAACTCAATCAGGTCCCCATAATCTCAGTTTTTCCAATGCAAACAAACATAACCTCTTGAAACTGTCTTCATAGCTAGAACCTTCCATACCAGACAACATCTTCGTTAACCATCTCTGCACCCTCTCCAAAGCGTCCACAGCATTTTGGTAATGTGGCAACCAGAACTATACACCGTATTCTAAATGCGGCCGAACCAATGTCTTGTATAATTTTAACATGACTTGCCCGCTCTTATACTCAATATCGCGCCCAATGAAGGCAAGCATACTATATGCTTTCTTACCACTCTATCCACTTGTACAGCAAACTTCAGTGTACATTGGACCTCCACTCCAAGTTCTCTCTGCCCATCAGCTTATCCCGAGGCTCTTCCTTTCATTGTATAATTCCAGAATTAGTCTTGCCGAAATGCATCACGTCATATTTGTTGGGATTGAAACCCATCTGCCACTTTTCCGCCCAACTCTCCAGTCTGTTTATATCCTCCTGTATTATTTCACAGTCCATTATGCTTTCTCCTACTCCACCAATCTTCGTGCCACCTGCAAGCTTGCTGATCATACCAACAGTGCCCTCCTCCAGATCATTTATGTATATCACAAACAACAGTGGCCCAAACTCAGACTCATGTTGAATACCACTGGTCTCCTTTCTCTATTTCGAGAAACTCACTTCAAATTATATTCTCTGTCTCCTGTTGCTCAACCAGTTCATTATCCACCGAGCTCAAACACCCTGCATACCATGTGACTACACTTTCTCTATTGGTCTACCTTTGGGAACCTGATCAAAAGCCTGTTTTGGAGGGACATGACCGCACCTGCCCTGCCTTCCTACTCTTTTTCTGCTTTTTGGTAACCCATTCACGGACTCCCTCAGCAATTCTAACCTGTGGTGTGACCAGTTCTCTAAACGTGCTATCCAAGATCTTCTCAGCATCGTGGATGCTCCACAGTGAGTCCATCCGCAGCTCCAGAGCCGTCATGCGGTCAAACAAGAGCGGCAGCTTGACATACTTCTTGCAAGTGTAAGATTCAGGAACGTCAGACGCGTTCCTCAACTCCCACATCAAGCAAGAGGCACATGACAGGAGTCTGAGTTCCCCGCCATTGTTAGCTGAGCTTTACATGAACTAACAAAGCACGTAAATAATTGAAAAAGAAAAATAATGAAAAGAATAAAAGTCTCACCTTACAGAGTAATTTCCTTCCGGTTAGAAGAGTTTCTACACGTGTAGCATCGCGGGTTTAGCCACTGCCTAAATATAAATTAAGTCCTTACCTTCTCGGCAGCCCTCGCTTCACTCTACCTTCTCTCTTCGCCGCTCTGTAACAATGGTGGCCTGAGTCCAGAGGTAAGTCCCTTTATTAAGTGGGAAAACTTACCCTTCCCGGAAGCCCTCGCATCTCTCCTCGCTGGTCTGTAAAAATAGACATGGATCCTGCAGGAGGTGAAACGTAGCGGAAGTTACAATTTTAATCACGGAGTTTTCAGATTGCAGCATGCGACTGAACAACACAATCATTTGTAGCTGTGCATACGCAACTGAGATCTTGATGAGATGTTTCTGCAGACCCTGCTATTGTCCTGAACTGTGTAATATCCTCCAGAATAGAACACCTTCCCAGCCGCATGACCACGACACAACATATTAATCCCACTAAGACGGAAACTATCACTTCCTGCATTTCTAACCATGGAATTGGAATGAAAGCATTAGCTGAAGTGAACAGATATGATCGAACTGTCTTTATGAAGATCTGACTGCGGAATGACCATGGCTGGGAACTGATTACTCAAGGGTAGTTGGGACTTAGGCAGAATCGGCAAAAAGCCAAACAAGACCCAGCGGTGTTATGTGGAAAGGTGAATGCTTAAGTGTAAAAGCCATATGGATCTGAAGATCAAAAGTTTGAGTCTATTTGGATGAAGCTGAGAAACACCAAGGGGCAGCAACCACTAGTCGGACTTCGGCTGAATGCATCAAAAATTGCAAATGTGGTGACAATCAGGGAATTGAATGTACTTGTAACAAATGGCAGTAGAGTAACTGTGTGTGACAGTAGACTACATCTCATGTGGATATCTACTGAGTATAAGTTGCACAATGGATAAAATCCTGGATTGTATAAGAGATGGTTCTCTGTAATAGAATGGCAGGGAGCCATCAAGCGAATAGCTTATTACAGAATAGTTCAAATATTGTGTACAGAGAAATATTTAATACTCTCATTGTAAACGACTTGTGTGAGTCGAGAACAATAATATTATTCAATAATTTATTGAGTTTGAAACTGATTTAGTGAAGACCATGACGGGTAGAACTGGATTTAGGCAGTTTGGCCCATCGAGTATGTTTTGCCATTCAATGAGATCATGGCATATCTGATAATCCCCAACTCTACTTTCTTGCTTTTTCCAGGTAACACGCCTTTACCTGATTAATTAAAATTTGACCATCTCAGCTGCAAATATACGTAATGACCCAGCCTCGATATCACTCCAGTTATGAATTGCAAAAGTGTGAGATTACTGCGTAATTGGAAGTACATGTTCAGAAACGGCAAATGCAGCTTGGTTTCATCAAGGGAATGTCATACCTGAAAAACCTGCTAGAATTATTTGAGAAGGTAACGAGCAGGTTATTCCAAGGAGCTCAAATAGATGTCATATATCTCGATATCCAGAAGGCATTTGCTAACGTGCCACACAGGAGGCAGCTGAGTAAGATAAGTGCCCATGGTTTCCGAGGTCAGGTACTAGCATGCATGGAAGATTGGCACACTGGCAGAAAGCAGAGAGTGGGGATAAAAAAAGTTCGTTTCGGGCGGTACTTGGTGTCGTGTCGTGGTCTGCAAGTTTCAGTGTTGGGTCCACTTGTTTCCTCCTTACACATTAATGATCTGGATGTTGGAAATTGAGGGTAAGTTGGCTAAGATTGCAAAAGATGCTAAGATAGGTAGTAGTATTGAGTAGAAGGGAGGTTGCGGAAAGATTTCGACAGTATAGAAGAATGAGCAAAGGAGTGGCAGATGGAATACAATGTGGGAAAGTGTCAGTTTGTACAGTTTGGTATGAGCATTAGAGGCAAGGACTTCTTTCTAAATGGGCAGAAAATTCAGAAGCCTGAGGCGCCAAGTGAGTCTTAGTCCAGGTTTCTCTTAAGGTGAATTTGCAGGTTGAGTCCGTAGTTAGGAATGCAAATAATATGATGTCATTCACTTCGAGAGGATGAGAATATTGAGGCAGGGTGTACTACAAAAACTTTATAAAGATGTTTAAGGGCTTTGGGTCTATACTCGATTGGGTTTACTCGGATGAGGAGAGATCAAATTGTATCTCACAGAATACTGAACAGCTTGGTCAGAGTGGACGTTAGGAAGATGGCCCCAAAGGCATGAGAGACTATGGCCCGAAGACACAGACTTGATGTAAAGGGATAATTATTTAGGAACATGATAAGAAGAAACTCCTTTCGTCAGCGGTGTGGTGACTCCGAGTTCGCAGAAGTCTGTGGAGGCCAGGTCATTGAGTATATTCAAGACAGATCGATAGGTTCTCCATTGGCAGGCAATCAAACATTACAAGGAGAAAGTGGGAGAATCGGATTCTCAGTCATGATTGAATGGCAGGTTAAAAAAAACTTAATGGGCTGGATGGCTTAATTTCTGCTCCTCTGTCTTACTGCTCAAGACATTCCATAGATTCACTATCTGCTGAGTGAATAAAATCCTCCTCATCGCAATCTTAAATGTCAGCCATTGCTGAGATTTTATCCCCCCGGTTACCGATTCTCACACAAGGGAAACCAAAGGAACTTGCAACAATATTTATTGCAGACAAGAAAATTGGCGGAATCGTGGAGAGTTAGGAAGGTAATAAAATGACGTCGCAGTATATAGAACACCTGGAAAGTTGAGCGGAGAGATGGCAAATTGAGATTCATATGAATAGATGTGAGATGATGCAATATGGGAGATCAAATGCAAGAAATAAATTAAGAGGTTGAGGAAATTGATATTCAGAGTATCTTGGTGCAAGTCCGTAGATACCTGAAAATGCCATCCCAAATGCAATCGAATGCAAATGGTATGCTTGCCTTCATCGGCCACAGCACCGAGTATAGAAAGTTGCATGCAGTAATTATTTGAGACTTTGGTTTGTCCACATTTGGAATACTGTATGTAGATCCTATATCCACAAAATAGGAAGGTTGTGAATGCTTTGATAAGGTGCAAAAGAGGTTTGCAAGCCTAGTGCCTGCGATAAGCTTTACAAAGACTATATTAGTTATATGGAGATGCTGGACAAACAGGGATTGTTTTGCTTGTATATCGGAGGCTAAGGGGCGATCAGGTACAGGTTTATATCATTAGCAGAGGCAAAAATATTGTGGATGTTGGAATCTCCTGTCTAGTGTGGTAGAGTCAAGTACAAACCTGCGTAGGATTGAAGTGTGACAGGGAAAGTTTAAATGAGGATGCAGCATAATTTTTTGACACAGTGGGTCGAAGTTGTTTAAGTCAAAAATGTGAGCAAGGTTTTGAAGTTGTCTTGAGAAAGACACATGAAGAGGCAGAGAATAGAGGTATATGGAACATGTGCAGGCAGATGTTATTAGTATAGTATTGAATCATGATGGGCACAGTGATAGTGGACTGAAAGGGCGATTACTGTGCTGTACTGTTGTCTTTTCTTACGTGTCAGCATCGACTCTGCCAAAACCCATCCGAATCATGGATGTTTCATACAATTTCTCCAAAGTGCAATGCATTCAACATTTTCTCAACACCTACTCATTGGTGAAGTCCTCAATTCTCAAGATCAGTCTAGCGAACAATCTCTGGTCTGCCTCCAATGCAAGAATATCTTTCCTTAGGTCACTCATACTGTTCATAATATTCAAGGTGTGGTTTGACACGTGCCCTGTATGTTTTTAGGAAGACCTCGCAATTTTCGACTTCGTTCCCTTTGCAATAAATGCGACAACGTGATTTGCCTTCTCTATTACCGGATGAACCTGTAAGCTTTCTTTTTCAGATTGATACACCAGAACTGATACAACCGTTTGTGCATTCAATGAAATCAAAATGTATTGATGCGGCAGTACATCGGGAAGACACTATGCAAATCCTTTCTTGTCCATATATTTGTCCAAAAGCCTTTAAAAAACTGCTAATGTTTACACCTTAACCACTTCAGCTGGCAACTAATTCATTCAGCATTTCCTGCCCACCCCAGATTGTCTTGCACTGAGCGGCTTGCTAGCCCATTTCAGAGGAGGGCAGATGAGTTACCCACATCGTTGTGGGTCTGGAGTCACACTATGATGCCCACCCCAGGAGAGAATGACAGATGTCGTTTCCTAAATACCTGCATGAATCCGTAGGAATTTTCTAAATATCAGCAATTGCTTAATGCATCAGGCTTGTAGTTACAAAGTTTTTTTTTTCGAGGCATTTCATTCACATCCAATCGTTTGCAATATTGGGACTCGAATTGTATCCAGAGATCATTAACGGTGTTTCTGGGTAAAATGTCCCATGATAATACCGCTCGGCCATTACTTCGCCTCCTTACTGGTCGCACATGCCGCTGCACCTTGAATCAAAACATCTTCCTCTTAGATATTCATTTTAACACCAAACCTTCGAGCACTCTATTGGTATCATTCAGTATCTTTTCATGTAATAGCATTCACTGTGTGGGTCTAATTTCTGGGTCTGGCAGCACATTTTGCAGCTGCTTCAGATTGAGAGCCAACAGACTTCTCCATTGCAGCGAGTTGAGACAGCACAAACCAGGGATGGAGACTGTGATTGTTCGGATCTCTTTTGGACACAATGTCTTTCTTCATCTCTAACGTTTGCTGCATCAATTCTCATTTCCATGCTGTCGATTTCTCCTGCAGACTCATTAGATTTCCCAACTGCTGGGTGTCTCGTCCATCACCTCACTGAAGATGTTTGGTCAGCCAGAGAGACTAAAGATCGGGAGGTCTGGAGCCTGCGATAAATTCTGCAGCGAGATAAGATCACTCACAGTGCACAGAGCAGAGAGAAAATACAGAGCGCCAAATATCACCTAACAAGACATGACATAGATACAGTGTTGGAGGGGAAGCACAGTGCAGACATATCCTAGGCTCAATCACCACCGCTACTTCAAGTGTTGTTGCACTAGACAGCAGAGGAAGTGCACAGTTATCAATCCAGGTCTGTGTTGTCTTAGTCCGCAACAGCATAACAGAATTGAATACAGGCCAACACGAGATAGTGGCAATGCTGCCTGATATTTTTCTGTTCTCTGTTCCCTTTCCAACACTCTATCTATGACACACTTGTGGACCAGTGACCTCAAATATTCTAACTCCTTTCTCAATAAACGTCTCCCCTCTGTACATCCCTCGACACATTCGGAACGTACGCCAATCCACACTACCATACTTATCTTTTGCTTCAGTCTTGACAATATACCATAGCTGCGTCGCCTCCTCCTCCAATATCTGGAGTCACGCAACGCAGAAAAGACCCTTCGGTCCGATACGTTCATTCTAAACAGGTTTCCCAAACTTAACCAGTCACAGTTTCCTGTGTTTGAGCCATATCCCTTCAAACCTTCTCTTCTCCATGTCCCTGCCCAATGTATTTCGCCTGTTGCAATTATAATTGTTTCTACCATTTCCTCTGGCAGGTCGTTGAATATTTGCACTATCCTCTGTGGAAAATATTAACCGATCAGTCCCCTGTTTAAATCCTGAATCTATCACCTCACGTTTATGCACTCTTGTTTTGAACTTGCCTTCCCATTGCCATTCACATTCAACTGCCCCACACGTGTTTCGAAACAACGTAGCTTCGTATGTCCAAGGGAAATGTTGAGAAAAATGTTAAAAATATCACACACTCAGGTAGTAAATGCTCTGACCAATGAATGCAAGTTTACCAAATGCTGCTTTTACCATTCTGTCCATCTGTGATGCTACTTTCAAGGTAACTACACAATTGGTCTCTCTCTTTCCTACAACCCTGCCCTGGGCCCTACCAACAACTGTATTAGCCCTCCTTGGTTTGTGTTAACAAAATCCAACACCTGAATTAAAATCCATTTTTGATTCCTTGTCCCACTGGTCAAATTGATCAAGATCCTCTTTGTTATTTGTGTTCCCTGCCCACTGTGCCAGTAATTTTGGTAACCGCAAACTTACTTACTGATTCCTCTCTTACCACCCAAATTGTTTTTGTAAATGATAACCAACAGTTGATCCTTACGGCACACTGCTGGCCACAGACATCCAATCTAAACAACAATCCTCTTGCAGCACCCTCTGTCTCCTGCTGTCAAGCCAGTTCTGTTTCCAGTTCTCTCCCTATCCCTGATCCCATGTGATTTATCCGAACTGGCCTGTGGACCATGCCAAACCCTGTTCAAGGCCTTGCTGAAGACAGAAGCGATGTCTATTTCTTTGCCTTCATCCATGTTCTCGGTCACATCTTCAACAAATTCAATCAACTTTGTGAAATATGATCTCCCACGCACAAAACCATACTGACTGTATGTAATCAGTTCTCGCCTTTGCAACTGCAGGCAGATCCTAGCTCTCAGAATGGCCTCTAACAACTTACTCAACCTGACATCTGTCTTTTTCGTCTGTACTTCTCTGGCTTTCGCTTGTGGCACTTCTAAAATAATAGCCCAACATGATATTCACAGTCAAAAATTCATACAGCGTGGTTACGGACCCTTTGTTCGATGCCGACCATGTTCTAAACATAAACTTGTCACCCCCCAACCCCCAACCCCCGCCTGTTCCTGGCCCATATCCACCTTAAGCTTTTCTATTCATGTACTTATCCAAATTAATTTAAATGATGTAATTGTACTGACATCCACACCTTCCCCTGCAAGTTCATTCTGCACGAAAACCACTCTCTGTGTGGCACTTTGCCCCGATGATTTTTATAAACTTCTCTAAGTTCGTCTATCACCCTCCAGGCTCCAGTGAATAAAGTTCCAGCCTATCCAGCATTTTCTTTTTTATATCTCAAACCTTCCATACCCAGCAACATCCAGGTAATCTTATCTGATCGAGGTCCGGGCTCGTAATATCCTTCCACGTTATCTGGACACAATATTCTATAAGAGGCCTCAGATTGTCTTGGATAACCTCAACACGACTTCACAACTTCTATACTCAAACAACGGAGTCATGAAGGCGTATGTCAATCGCATTATTACAACTGTGTCAGTATGTGATGCAAACTTCAATGACTTACATACCTAATCACCAAGGTCACAACTGTTCTTCAAAATCCCAAACACTCTACCAGTAATTGTATAAACCCTACCCTTGTTTGTTGTGCCAAAGTGCATTACCACGCATTTGTAGAGATTGAACTCAAATTACCGTTTTCCAGCCCATTCGCCAATTTCATCAAGATCTGTTTGTAATCTCAGAAAACCTCCTTCACTGTCCACTCTGCCGCTCTTTCGTCTTCATGCACATCAAACATGACTCCCAATTGTACAAATATCTCTACGAGTAGACCAGTAATTTCGTCCCCAGATTCCCACGTTGTTCTGAGATTCACGTGATCAGGTATTGGGGATTTATCTACATTTGTGTTACAAAACGTACAGCAACTCCTTTTCATGCGATAGAGTTTAAGTGTCATGGAGATGAACAGCATGGAAACAGACCATTCAGTGCAACTCATCCATGCTGACCAGGTAACATGCTTAAATCTAATCTTATTTACCACAATTTGCCACTCTCTCTCTTATTCAAATACCCATCAGATGCTTTTTAAATGTTGTGATTATATCAGTCTCTGCTACTTCCTCTCTCAGCTCACTGCATACACGCACCACCCTCTGTGTGAAAAAAGTTGCTCCTCCAGCCCTTTTTAAAGCCTCTATCGTCGTGGGCAGCACGGTGGCACAGTGGTTAGTACTGCTGCTGCACAGTGCCAGAGACCTGGGTTTAATTCCCCCCTCAGGCGACTGCCTGTGTGCAGTTTGCACATTCTCCCCGTGTCCACGTGGGTTTGCTCCGGTCCCCTCCCACTGTCTAAAAATGTGCAAGTTAGGTGAATTGGCCATGCTAAATTGCCCGTAGTATTAGGTATAGGGGAATGTGGGTGGCGGGTCGGTGTTGACTTGTTGGGCCGAAGGGCCTGTTTCCACACTGTAAGTAATCCAGTCTTAACTTAGACCTATGCCTTCCGTTTTGGATTCTCCCACCCCTTGGAGTAGACATTGGCGATTTAATTTATTCACGTCCATCTTGATTTTACAAACCCCTGCGAACACAATGCTCAGCCTCCGATGTTCTATGGAAAATAGCCCCATTCAATCTCTACGTATCGCTAAAACCCTACAACTTACTAACATACTGATCCCTATCAGGTTTCACAATATGCTTCCTGAAACAAGCTGCGAGAATTGCACTCTGTACTCCAAAAGTGGCCGATTTTATTTCAGTTTATTTCCCTGAATTTCCAAAATGTATCCAAACTAACTTCAAAAGTGATTTTTTTTAGGATTTTACCCATCTCATGATCGACACAAACCGATGGTCTCATTGAATGCTGAAGTCGTTTTTGTTTGTCTCCCTACTTTACGTTTTGCCTTTAATATACTCGTAGAATCTCTTTGGATTCCCCTTAACCTTAACTGCCAAAGCTATCTCATGTCCCATTTCTGCATTTCTGATCTCCAACTTAAGTGTATTCCTACAGCACATGCTCCTCGAGGTATTCACGTGATCCAGCTATTTATACCTGACATATGCCTCGTTTTTCTTGACCAGAGCCTTAGTCGTCAGTGTTTACAATTTGTGTCAGCATTCAGTGTCACACTAACTGGAACATGTTGGCCCTAATCTCACATTTTATCTAACTCTTCAAATATTCTGACATGCCAGAATTACCTTTATTCGCAAGTCGATTGCCCAATCATCTTTTAAAAATTCTGGCCTAATACCGTCAAAATTGGTCTTGCCCCAATTTAACACTTACATTTGTGGACTCGCCTTGAGCCTTTCTATAATTATTTTCAAACTAATAGAATTGGGGTCATTTTGAGAAAAAGCGCCACCACTAAGATCTCAGTTCCTTGCCCGACCATGTTTCCCAAACGGAGGAAAGGTTTTGCCTTTTCGCCAGTCAGGCCATCGACATATTTATTGAGGAAGCTTTCTCAAACACACTTAACAAAATCACCCTCATTCAAGCAGTTACCATGATGGTAGTCCCTGGTTAGTTTTAAATCCGTTTTTGCGGACGGCGGAGTGGCCGAGTGGGAAGCATTGCGGCCTCACATCGCCAGAGATTCGCGTTCGATTCCAGCCTTCGTCGACTGCTCGAGTGCATGCCCTTCCTGCGTCATTCTGGGCTTTCTGTGGGAAATTCGGTTCCCTCCCACAGTCAAAAGATAGGCACGTTAGATGAGTTGGCAACGTTAAACTTCCATAGAGTTCAGGGATGTGGCAGTTAATGCATTAGGTGGTGGAATGCGTCGAGGTGGGTTACTCTGCGGAGGGTCAATGTAAGCTTGTTGGGCCAAATAGCCTGTTTCCACATTGTAAGGATGCTATAATGACAGGGCTGTTGTTCTTACCGATTTCGGAGATCCCCCTCCACAGTTGCTCCTTAATCTCCCACTGACTATTGGGCGCCTGTTGTACAACAGTATCAACGTGATCATTCATGCTTATTTCTCAGTTCCACTATTATAGTGGACGATACCCCAAGAATATCCTCACTTAATACCTGTAGCATCTATACCCTGGAACATTGAGCTCCTTGTCATGCCCTTCACGAAGATATGTTTTTGTGACCCCTAATCCACATTAATGTCCTGAGTTCATTTCGTTGCCTGTAATGCCTCTTGAATTGAAATATCTGCAGTTATATTCATCATTTTTCCCTCATTGCCTACTGTGTTCTTGCCTGTTGTGTCTATTGAAATTGTTCTCTTCAACTTCCGTACCAGCCTCAAATTCTTTGTGCCACAAAACTATTTAAAGTCCAAACCTCTGCCAGGTTAGGACAAATACTTTCGAGTAGCTCTAGAAATTCCCCCCACCAGGATGTGAGTCTCCATGCCTCCAGTTCAGGTATCTGTTCCACCTTTTCTAACTTTGATTAAACCTTCCAGGATCTATGGAATTGTACAAATGTCCCATTGTTCCTCAGTACGCCACAAGGACCGACTGTTCATTATGAATGTATTTGATTACATTAACTCCTACAACGTATTGCCTCACACTGATCAGAAGTAAACTCCATCTTCCATTACTCTGCTTAGTTTATCATATGATCAATATAAGACTGTAGCCTGAGAGCATCCACATCATTTTTATAACACCCTCAACTTCCATGTCATCTGCAAGCCTATTATTGATATGTTTTGCTTTTACACTGAAGCTCTTTACGTACATAATACAAGCAACGTCCCTCTGCAGACTTCTGCGGTACACCTCCGATGAAAAGCTTTCAATCACAAAAACAACAGTCCACAAAGTCTGGACTTCGTTTACCAAATGTCATTGGATCCCATGGGCTCTTCCGTTTAGTCCAGGATCATCTGCACTACACTCATCAGTATTGTTAGGCACAAGTTTAGAAAAACTGAGCTGAATTAATCAGACGGGGTCTCTCTCTACCAAATGAGTGATGATGATCCCTAATTGATTCTTCGCTTTCATAATGTTGATTCCTCATGTCCCGTAAGAAATTCAATGACATCCCTCCTAATTATGTCACACTATCTGCTTTGTAATTACGTGACCGATTTCCGGTGCCCTCCCTGAACAAAGGAACTACAGTAGCTATCATCCAGTCATTCTACACTTTGCCTCTGGTCAGCAAAGTATTAAGAATCCGCTTCATTGTTACCTTCTGCAACTCGTCGAGCCATTCACTTCTCTGGAAACTAACCCAGATTATATAAACTTCCCTATGACTGTACCCTCCCTTATCCCATTCTATTTCAATAAAGTAATTAAGTTTTGACAATCTTGGCCAACACTATACCGTCTTCCCATCTCGACAACACTGAACATTTCCATTGCCTCTTGCCAACACTACAACCCACGCTACGTACTTAAACTCCTCCACTCCAGATAATACTTTCGCTGTTTGTAACCTCTTCTATATTCCATTGAAGTCTCCCAGCACTCTGCAGTTAACCTCCTCCACCAGAACAAACCTTCACTATTTATGTAAACCCTGACTGCAATCACTATCCCTGAAGCTCCTTCTACTAATACATCACTCCATGCCTGTGTATTCGTCTTCAGTCCCTACATCCCCACTATCTGTGTAAACATTTTTTGAGCTTTTCCTACCTGTCTAATCTCTTCCAGACCCGAAAACTCTCTTTTTCTTCAACTAACTCAAGCCACGCAATCCTCACTGTCTGAAGCCTGCTTCTGTGCGAGAAATATCCTTCTATGTGTAAACTGATCCAATCACTCAACTGTCAATGAACTGTTTCAGCTCCTACAGCCCTCCCTATCTGCACAACCTCTTGCCGTCCGAAAGGCATCGTCAGTCTGTAGAATCCCTACAATCCGCCCGACTGTGAAAGGTCTGAGGTCCCTGAAACACTCCAATCTGTGGAAACTGCTCCATTGCCTGTTAACCTCCCTCGCTATCATCTAACCTCTAAATGTAAGCACCTCCAGTCTTCCCACCCATCTACTCATGTCCATAATCTTCTGCAGCTCTTACACCACTATCTTTGTAAACTTAACCTTCCACGAAAACCCTCCGACGTCAGGATACTCCTCCAGTTTATGCAATGCTCCCTTCTCTGTGAAACTATCTCAAAACAAAATTGCTGTCCCTATCTCTTGGAAAATATGTGACATTCCTCATCCACCATACCCAAATAACAGCCAGAAATGAAGCTTTGCTATATCCATAAAAATCTTCAGTAATGACTATTTTCCATTTCTCTGTGTTCCGGCACAGGAGAAACCTTTCTTCTAATTAAACCAAACACACAGAAAAGTTCATCTAATCTCGTAATCTGATAAAGAATGACGAACAAGGAACTACCTAACTTCTAAGACTTAAAAAAAATAACAATTTTATTCTTTAATTCCAAAAGAGAACATTAAACCACAGTTGCTTGCAAATGGAAGCCTCCGTTCTCGTAAAGATATGCTATCTATCTCCCACTTGATATCAATATACTGTCCCTATCAAGACTCTATTAAATTTGCAGCAAATCAATTTTCAAAAGCACATGATCGTCTGTTTGAAGATCTCCCTGTGTCGTCTTCAGTTTTCTTCTGCAAAGATGTTTCATATGAAAAATGTATATTTTAGAGGGGGGTTTGTGTGCAGTCTTTCAGTCGCGATGGTTCTGTTCCTCTGGCAAAGTGTTGAAAATGCCTACTTTTTTTTATCGCCCAAATCGGCGGATCGTCTCATTGTATCAATGTTGTCAAATAATAGTAAAGTTCAAATTCGTTTGGGTTTTAGTATTTTGTGCATAATTTAACCTACAAGGTTAAATTAGAACTGCTGTGAAAACATGTCAGGTATCCAGGTTAGAGCGAAAATGTTACATATTTAAATTTTCCAGGACACTCTGTGACATGACAGGTGTTTGCCAGCCTTCACACTCTCTTAAAGGTACAGTACACACACTCAACTTCATAACATCTGCTTCAACTTCCATTCTTTACAGCTGTATTTATCTCCGTAATCTGCTCCTTCTTTACAGCACACCCTGTCTGTGTCAACAACTCCTGTTCGACAAATATCCTTATCCCATCGCTTTCAACCTCCCCATCTTCATGAACTCCTGTAGGACCCACACCTCTCCACATTTCTGTAAACTTCTCTGACTCTGTGGTCCTCTCTCTCTGGAAAACCACCGCCCAATCTGAACCGTCTACTCCAGATCAGACCATTGCTGTCTCTGTAATTTCCTCCATTTACGGCAACTCTTTCCCGTTGTGTAGCCATGTCAAAACCCATGACCTTTATCTTCCTGAATCCTCTTCCTGTCGTTGCAATCCCTGCATGCTTATCTGAAATCCTCCAATGTTTCAAACCTCCCCAAAACTGTAAACTCCTCCAGTGCCTACAATATTTCCAAACTGTAAAAAAAAATGTCACGACAATCCTCCCTCCCGTTAAAACTTTCTTCATCGCCAGGAACCATCGCTGTTACTAGAGCTTGCTTTTACTACTGCGACACTTATAGTGAATACAAAACCCTCATTTCCTGATATCTCTCCAAATTTCTGCAACATCAAACATCTCCCAGTATACTTCTCGTGACATTGCTGAGGTAGGAAGATTTGTGGAGGCCGGGCGACGTTGTGGAGGTAGGAAGCGCTGCATAACCTGGAGGATGATACAAATTTAGGAAAATATGTGGATCACATAGGACGTTAGAGGTGAAGGGAATTGTCGAACATGCTGGATACGTCCATGGTACAATGGATTGTGGAAGCTGAAAGATATGACAGTTTGAAACACAGATTTTTCTGATCCGACCATTCGATTCAACAACATAGTAGTTGGAGCTGTAAATGCACAAGGCTGAAATATGGCTGCGTTTGTTCTGAAAATCGTGAATAGAATTATCACAGTTTCAGATTTCCACGGTGGGAGTTGTGAGATCACATATGAATCATATTGTTTCTTTTGATTGTGTGTCTGACACTGACCTGGTTCTGCGTCGGTAGAAAGCATTGTCCGTTCATCCGGTGGCCTCCAGTTCTGCATGACTGAAAGTGTTCAAGTCATCAAAGCCTTCGTTTGGAATATTTATTTTTCATGAATGTTCTGTGGAGGTTTTTTGAAATGAAGGAAATTTTCTCCAAGTGCAGAGAATGACACTCTTGTCATTCTCTCTGGTAAGGCAGTGGAATTTCGTGGATTCTGTTATTCTGCGTCGACTGTCATCCAGAGGATTGTATAACCTGAGTACAGAATTTCTTTGCTTGCTGGATCAGTCGTCATGTGAATGTCACATAGAATGTGTATTTGTGGGTAGTCCGTAACAGTGTAAACACCTGTTCGATGGTATCTCACAAACTGGTTCAGAGATTAGTGCACTGGGACAGGCACACCAGTTGCTGGGAAACCTCATTCTCGTTCTATACGTGGCTTTGCAACAGACTGGGTGAGAACAGTTTACTGAATAAAATGATGGGTAGGGAGCTTGGGGTCTTATCACGGCATTTCAGACGACCTTTGGAAAGATAAGTACTGATTAGGGATAGTTATTGGAGCAGTGGATAGTTCGGAAGGATATGAAAGGTCGCAGCAGTATGGCTATCAACTGGATAGATGGGCGGAGAAGTGAAAAATTGATTTTATTCCACGAAAGTGTGAAGTGAAGTATTTTGGGTGGTTAAGTGCAAGTGGAAAGTATACTGTAAACGACTGGAGGCTGAGGAGCATTGATATGAAGAGGGATACTGTGTGTAAATACATAGCTCCAGAAAATAGTAACACAAGGGAATAAGGTGGTAAAGAAGGCGTACAGCATGGTCTTTGAATTGAGCATAAAGTTTGCAAGTTACGTTGTAAGTGTACAAAGTTCAGTTCGGCCACATGGGGAGTATTGTGTGCATTACGGGAAGGATATGGAGGCTTTGGACAGTGTGTGTCACAGGTTTATCGGAGTGTTGTCTGGATGAGAGTCCATAAGCTATAAGGATAGGTTGTATAGCCTGACATGGTTTATGAAGTGTGTTGGAGGCTGAGGGGTACCAGGTACAGGGACATAAAATATATACTTGGGCGCACAGTTTTAAGTTGAGAACGAGGAATTTTATGGATCTTGCCCAAGAAGGTGGTGGAAGCAGAAATATTAGTAATTTTTTGTCGGTAGCATTTAGGCAGACAAAGAAACAGGCAGGGAATGGAGGGATAGGGACCATGTGCAGACAGATGGTAATAGTTTAAAATAGCACAACGGTCGGCAGAGCCATGGTGGGCTGAAGAGCCTATTCCAGTGCTGCAGTGTTCGATTTTCTAACTTCTCAGCAGCGACCCTTTGAAAGCCCTTCAGAATCTTAGATGTTTCATTCAATTTCTCTCTCGTTTTTCGAAAATCCAATGAGTTTAAGCTCAGACTACTCAACCTCTTTCCATTAGAAAATCCCTCCATTCCCATAATCAACCGAGTGAACCTTCTCCGGGCTGCCTCTAATACAACAATACGTTTCCTTAGTGTTGTCATACTGTTCATAATATTCTGAAAGTGGAATGATTCGTATCTTGCCTATGCAATGCTTCCCTATTTTCACGATCCTTCCCTTTGTAAAACATTTCAGTATTTGATTTACATTTTCCAGATTGAAGCACAAGGATTCCCAAAACCCTTTATGCAGTCAGTCCGAAACAAAAACAGCATTAGCCTGACAGAAAATCGAATACGGATTAGTGTTTATTATAAAGAAAATGATAATAAACAATAACGGGACTCTAGGAAACATTGCGAACCACATGATTTTATCAAAGTGAAATATTTTGGATGAGTTGTTAAATCTTATTTGTTGTTGTGGCTATGCCTGGCCAAATAGATCAGGGTGGGCGAGGACAGTGGCGAGAGAGGGATATGGACTTTTGAAATTGCAAAGCCTTTTCACAAATTTCAATCAGAACAAAGGAATCACTGGGCAGAGAATAGGGCCACCGAAAAATAAACGAAATTGTCCCTGTGTCGCTCCAATGCTGATGAGTGAGATTCTAAACAAATATTTTACGTCAATATTTACTGTAGATAAAATGGAAACTTGGAGAAATGAATAATGACATCTTCAACAGAGTTCATCTTATCGAACAGGAGATGTTCAAGGTCTTAAAAAGCATAAAGGAAGATAAACCTTCAAGACTTAATAAGGTGTCGCAGGACATTGTAGGAAGCTCGGGAAAAGTTTGGCAGGTGCCGAGCAGAGATATAAGTATCATTGTTAGTCACGGTGAGGTGCTGGTCAATGCTATTCAATCATTTAAGGGGTTCAAAGAAACGCAAGGAAACTAGAGACAAGTGAGACTGACGTCCGGAGTGGGCAGGTTGTTGATGGAGATTCCGAGAGACAGGATCGACATGCATTTAGAAAGGAAATGACTGATTAGGGACAGTCAGCTTGTCCTTGAGTTATTGAGGAGTTTTCCAAGAGACTGAAGAAGGCAGAGTGGTCATCACTATCGACATGGTCTTTTGCAAAGCCTTCAGCACAGTTTAGCATGGTAGACTGGTTGATATTGTTGAACAGATAGGATCAGGGAGACCTTGCCAAGTGATTTAAAAATTGGCATTACGGTAGAAGACAGAGGGTGGTGGTAGAAGTTTGTTGTTCTGATTGGAGGCCTGTTGTCAGTGGTGTGGCATGAGGTTCAGTCCAGGGTGCTCTTTTGTGCGTCATTTATATGAATGATAGGCATGAGAATATAGAAGTCACTGTTAGGAGGTTTGTGAGTGACACTGAAATGGGTGGTAAAGTGGATAGTGCAGAAGGCTATCGAAGAATGCAACGGGATCTTGTTCAGCTGGGGCAGTGAGCTGAGGAATGCCAGATGAAGTTTCATTCAGAAAGAAATGCGAGATTTTCCAGTTTGATAAGACAAACAAGAGTAGAACTTGTGCAGTTGATGATAGGGCACTTCTGAGTTTTGTCAAAGAGACCGAGGAGTGCAGGTGAATACTTCCTTGAAAGTGGTGTCCCAGGTAGACAGGCAGTGTTGAAGGCATTTGGCACACTTGCCTTCATTACTCAGAGCATTGCGTTTAAGAGTTGGGATGTCATGTTGTGGCTGTACAGGACATTGATCAGGCCACCATAAAAGCATTGTTGATCATCAGAAAAATGTCAACCGGTTCACTTATCTCCTTTTAGCGAAGGACATCTGACATTCGTACCTGGTCTAACCTGGATGTGACCCTAGTCCCACCGTAATATGGCTGACTCTGAGCAGCCTCCAGGCATTTTACAGTTAACAATGTGTGTTAATCCAGCTAATAACATGCTCATCTCGTGAATACATATCATTCGCAGTTCCCTCCTTACCTCTGCAAACACCTCCAGCGGTAACAATTCGTACTGGGATAGTAAAATCGTTCAGGCCCTTGTCACTCTCCGTAACCCTCTCACCAACGACAGCACCACGAAATCTCCCATTTCCTATCATCGCATGTAACCTCAAAATATTTCCTCTTCTGACCATACTCCTTCTGCTCGGAGTCCTCTCGCAAAATCTTTTTATATCATCTTCTATATTTTGTTCACCATTTGTCTGTTTCTAAAACACTAGCTTTGTTCAGAATGATTGGGGATTTTTTTGATCTGCAGACCTCACTTTCTCCCAGAAGGTCTGTTGCCTCCCAGGTGCCAGAGTCCGGGATGTCTCTGATTTAATCTGCAATCTTCTCAAGGGGAAGGGTGAGCATCCAGAAGGCGTGTTGCAGATTGGCACCAGTGACGTCGCTGGGAAAAAAAAAAACATGCGATCGAAAATGTGATTTCCTCGAGTTAGGTTGGAATCTAAAAAGTAGGGCGAGCAGAGTAGTAACCTTAGGATTAATAGCAGTGCCACGGGCTAGCGAGGCGAGGAACGGAGAGCGAGTCCAACTAACACATGGCCTCAGGGCTCGTGCAGGAGGGAGGGCTTCAGATACGTATGTCATTGAGGTACATTCGGGGAAGGTTGGATTTGTTCATGAAGGAAGGGTTGCACTTAAACTGAAAGGGAAACAATGTCCTGGGCCGGAGATTGGCTGGAGCAATTCGGAAGGGTTTAAACTAATTTGGCAGGGGGATGGGAATCACAGCTACATATCAGCGGAGACGGTAGTTGTTGAACGGGCAGAAATAGAATGCTGAGTCTGACAGGAAGGATATACAGTTGACAGTACAAAGAAACAGGATAAGGTGTCTCTGTGTCAGTAAAACAGTGTCAGGACTAAGAGTGATGAACTTTGAGCATGGATACTTGGAACTACGATATGGTGGCCATAACGGAGAATGGATTTCAGAGAGGCGGGAATGGTTGCTGGATGTTCCAGGGTTGAGATTTTTTTAACAAAAGAACAGGGACAAGTGTAAAATAGGTTGGGGGTAGCATTGCTGACTAAATGGTGCATCAAGAAAATGAGGTCTTTCTGGAGGGTTTGTCTACCGACTCAGTATGGGTGGAAGTGAGTAACAGGAAAGGAGCGGTCACTTCATTGGATGTTATTTGTCAACACTCCTAATCGCAGTAGGCAGATGCAAGAACAGTTTGGATCCCAGATTTTGGAACGGTGCGGATGGAACTGTTGTTGTTACCCGTGACTTCAACTTCCCCAATATTGACTGGAAGCTCCTTCCTGCAGATGGCCTGATGGAGCTGATTTTGTCACGTGTGTCCAGGAAGGATTGCTGAATCAACGTGTAGATAGGCCACCAGGAGGGAGGCCATATTAGATTTGGTGCAAGGTAACGGGCCAGGTCAGGTGTCAGATCTCTCGGTGGGAGACCATTTCTGTGACAGTGAACACAACTGTCTCACATTTACCATATCCATGGAGAGGGATAGTAGCAGACAATATCAGAAGGTATTTATTGTGGGAGGGGAAGTTATATTGCTATGCAAAAGGCGTTGTTCAGTATAAATTTTGAGCAATTGTTCTCCAGAAAATGCACAACAGAAATGTTGAGGCGGTTTTAGGAAAATTTGCTGCGAATGCTGCACAGCGTTGGCCCAATGAGGCTGGCAAGGAATGGTAAGGTGAAGGAGTAAGTGAGGTCTGCAGATGCTGGAGATCAGAGATGGAAATGTGTTGCTGGAAAAGTGCAGCAGGTCAGGCAGCATCTAGGGAACAAGAGAAGGGCTTTCCTGAAGAAGGGCTAATGCCCGAAACGTCGATTCTCCTGTTCCCTAGATGCTGCCTGACCTTCTGCGCTTTTCCAGCAACACATTTCCATCTAAGGTGAAGGAGTGTTGGATAATAAGTGAAGAGGAGCTTTTCGTCGAGGGGAGGAAGAAAACTTAATTAATTTTGAAGAAGCAATTAGAGAAATGGTTCAGAGATCGTGAAGCACACTTGTGGATGGAGTCTGAAGAGACAGGACGGGCCCTAAATGAGATGTTTGGTTCAATATTCACAAGAAAGAGGGACCGTGTTGACATTGAGAAGATGATGGACCAGATTAATAGGCTTGAACAGACTGATATTAAGCAATTGAATGCCCTGGAAAATCTGAAATGCATCAAAATAGATAAGTCCCCAGGGCCAGATCAGATATATCGAACGTTATGACGGGAAGTGCGAAATGAGATTTCTCCGCCTCTGTTGATGATCTTTGCATCCTCACTCTCCACGGGAGAAGTACTAGATGATTGATGGAAGGCGAATGTTGTTCCTCTGTTCAAGAAAGGGAGTAGGGAAATACGTGGGAATTGCAAACCAGTCAGTCTGACGTCTGTGGCAAGCAATTATCTGGAAATGAGAGACAGTGATTATGACTATTTAGAATAACAGTTTGATTAAAGATGGTCAGCATGACCTAGTGAGCAGCAGGTCATGCCTCACAAACCTTATTGAGTGTTTTGAGGATGTGAAAAAAACTTTTGGATGAAGGACGAGCAGTGGATGTGGTGTGTGTGAATTTCAGTAAGGTACTTGATACGTTTCTCCATGATAGGGTCATTCAGACAGTTCGGAGGTATGGGATACAGGGAAAGGTGACTGTCTGGATTAGCTGGCTGAAAGAAGACAGCGACTATTCCTGATTGGAAAGTATCCTGCCTGGAGATCGGGAATCAGTGGGGTGCCGCCCAAATGGATCAGTTCTTGGGCCTCAGTTCTTTGTAGTTTTCACAAGTGAATTTGATGAATAAGTAGAAGGTGGATTAGTTAGTTGGCAGATGACACAATGGTCGGTGGTGTTGTAAATAGTGTCGATTGCAGTTGCAGGCTGCAACACGAAATTGACTGGATGCAGAGCAGAGCTGCGAAGTGGCAAATGGATTTCAGCCTGGATAAATGAGAAGTGATTCTTTTTGCAAGGTCGAATTGGAATGCAGAATACCGGGTTAAAGATAGGTTTCTTGGCAGAGTGGAGGAACTGTGGGATTTTGCGACCACATGCATAGGTCATTCCAAGTTGCTACCCAAGTTGATTGGGTTGTTAAGAACGCGTATGGTGTTTTGCCTTTCATTAACAGGTCATTGAGTTTAAGAGCTGCGAGGTTTTGTTGCAGTTCTCTAAAGCTCTGGTTAGATAACACTTGGAATATTGTGTCCAATTCTAGAACATAGAACATAGAAAATAGAAGAATAAAGCGCAGTACAGGCCCTTCGGCCCTCGATGTTGCCCACCTAACCTACACTAGCCCACTATCCTCCATATGCCTATCCAATGCCCGCTTATATGCCCATAATGAGGGAGAGTCCACCACTGCTGCTGGCAGGGCATTCCATGAACTCACGACTCGCTGAGTAAAGAACCTACCCCTAAC
>NC_057717.1:79604721-79634752 GCF_004010195.1 Chiloscyllium plagiosum | reverse complement strand
GTTGTAGATGCTTTCGATAGGGTGAAGAGGAGATTTGCGAAGGAGCTTCCTGGATTGGAGGACATGTTTTAAGAAGAGAGGTTGAGTGACCTAGGGATTTTCACACTGAAGAAAAGAAGGAAAAGAGATGACTTGATAGAAATTCAGGAAGTAATGAATAGCAAAGTATATGGGGCTGGAAAAGCAGAGACTATCAGGCAGCATCCGATGAGCAGCCCGTCGACATTTCGAGCATTAGCTTATCGTCAGGAATGTGCTTATTCTCGAAAAGTCGACTCTCCTGCTCCTGCTCTTCGCATGCTGCCTGACAGGCTGTGCTTTTCTAGTAAAACAGGTTTTGACGATGGTCTCCAGCATCCGCAGTCATAGCTTTCTGACAAGTGATTGAGAGGCATAGATAGAGTAGATTGGCAGAGTCGTTTCCCCAGGATAGAAATGGCTGTCACACGAGGTGATAATTTTAAGCTGATTTGAGGAAGGTATGGGGAGATGTCAGAATTAGGTTTTTTATGCAGTAAGTGGTGGAATGCACTGCCAGTGGTTGTAGCAGACTCAGAGACGTTAGGGATATTCAAGCGACTTCCAGAGATACCCATGGACGGCAATAAATTGAGGGGTATGCAGGTTACGTTGATGTAAGATGAAGGTAGGTGTTCAGCACAACTTCGTGGGTCAAAGTGGCTGTATTGTGCTGCTCTGTTCTATGATCCAATAATATCAGTAACCCACAGGTGGGTAAAGGAATGAATCCAAGTGCCATTGAGATCTACGTCATGAAAACAGACCATTCGGCCCAACTTTTCCATGTTGCCCCCTTTCCATAGTTAAACTGGTCGCATTTGCATATGTTTGGTCCATATCCCCCTGAAACTGTCCAAACTCTTTCCTGTCTAAGTGTTTGTTTTTGGCGAAATTATACTCATCTCCACCACAACTTCCGGGAGCCCGTTCTGGACACTGACCAAACTCTATGTGAAATAAGTACCCCTCCAGACCCTTTTGTATCTTCCTCTTTCACCTAAAACTTATGCCCTCTAGTTTTAAACTCGCCTATCATCGGGAACAGCTGTCCACTATCTACTTTAACTCTGCCTCTAATGATTTCATACACCTTTGTTAAGTCACTCTCAGTCTCCTCCGATCCGAGGAATGGAGTCTCAGTCTATCGAACTTCTCCAATGGCATAAGCAGTCCAGTTCTGGTAGTGTCCTCGTCGATCTTTTCTCCACTCTTTGTAGATTAATAATATTATTTTTACAATAGGGCGACCAGCACTGCACACTTTATTCCAAATATGACTTCGCTGTCTTCTTGTGCAACTGTAGGATGACGTCCCATTTCCCGCTTCAATGCTCTGACCAATAAAAATTCGCATGGAGAAAACCTTCTTCATTAACGTTGTACGCGTGGCTCTATTTTCAAGAAGCTAATATGTTGCACCACAAGATCTGTCTGTTACATAATAATTGGCAGACACTCTCGTTGACTATGGAAGTCCTACCATGGTTTGCTACACCAAGACGCAACACCACGCATTTACTTAAATCAAAATCCCTCTACCATTCCTCAGTCCACTGGCCGAGTTGAGCAAAACCTCACTGCATTTCCAGAAAGCCTTCTTCACTTTCTACTGTACGAACAATCTTGCTGTCATCTGCAAAAATATAGACCATAGCTCCTAAATTTTTCATTCAGATCATTTATATGAATGATGAATAGCAGTGGAACCAGCACCGATCCCTATGACATTAACTTGTAACAAGCTTCCATCTGCAGAACAGCCCTCTATCACCATCATCTTCCTTCTACTGTCAAGCTAATTTTGCGTCCAGTTTACTGGCGTTCCATGGATACCGGGAGATTTAACCTTGCACAACGATCGACCATGTGGTACCTTGTCAAAGACCTTGATACAATCCATGTAAACAATATATACTGCGCATCGATTAAGCTGATTTCCCTCATGTTAGCTTTATACTAAGTAATTAAATAATTCAGACGAAGTACATTGCAAGGTAATACATGGTAGCACAGATCGGTCAAATGCAAGGCGTGGTTTGTAATTTTGGAATGTCATTGGCCCTGCCAGCCTCTTAGATCATGGTCATGCAGTTCAGACAGTGACTGGAGACTCTGTGGTCCATCGGTGGTGCTCAGAGTTACTTACACAGCACACTCAGAGAGGGTATTCACACTACCGTCATAACAGCCTGGAAGAAGGAAGGGAATGGCGAACCAGTCAGTCTAAGAGAAACAGAGAAGGAATACAGAAATCGCTAGGGATGTCACTCACAGATCAGTTTTCCAGTTTGGAAGTTAATGAAAGTACTGGCTGCTCAGGGATGCACAGTCAGAATCATGTTTGCATCACCAATAACAGCCTGACTGTAAGAAGTGGAAGAAGAAGGATGGAGGAGCAATAGTCGCAGCGTATGCATTAATGAGAGGCAGATGTTGATAGTGACTGAAATGTCCATGTTACTCCAGTAAGGTTGGGTCAAGCTTGTTACCGAGAGGCGGAAGAACCTTCATCTTGGAGAGGGTGAACAGGCAGACGCCGTTGTCTATTTTGATAGCAAGGATTCCGGTGGGTAGGGTGAATTATTCTTTGAT
This sequence comes from Chiloscyllium plagiosum, assembly GCF_004010195.1. Lineage (NCBI taxonomy): Eukaryota > Metazoa > Chordata > Chondrichthyes > Orectolobiformes > Hemiscylliidae > Chiloscyllium > Chiloscyllium plagiosum. Next base: position 79,632,139 of record NC_057717.1, on the reverse strand, counting down.
CGGAATTTAAGGAAGTCGGGAGAGCGTGAGCATGCCGGAGCTCCAATGGTATAATCTCTGGAATACTCCTCATGCCACATGCAAGTAAGTACAGAAGAAGGAGGATACGGCAGATGCAAGTATGATGTAAGAGACTACGGGAGAACAGGATTTCGAATTCTGGACCATTCAGATTCGTCCTGAGGAAGATGGAAACTATCAGAGATGAACGGATTAGCACGTGAACAGAGCTGGGACTAAGTTTCTTATGGGGTGTCTGGCTATTGCTATTGAGGGGTCTTATCTAACTTGGCAGGGATATGTTAATCGAAGAGGGAACAGTTGAGGAGATCACGAGCTTAACATGGCAAGTTAATATTGTCACTGGGGTAAGAGAGAAAGAAACAAATACTAAATCTTCGTAACATTGCGTGTGTGTGAATGCATGGAGTACAGTAAATGAAATTGAGGAGTTACTGATACACGTTGTTATGTGGAACTATGATGCAGTAAGGAAAAAGAGCTGCCTCAAGGAATGGCAAAACTGGGTCTGAAGTATTCCTAGTTGCAAAGTATTCAGCAAAGACAGATAAGAACAAAGAGTTTGCAGTATTAATTTCTAGTAACAACATATAAGGAGTGATCCGGGTTGAGAATGTCTGATTGTCCAAGGACAGAATCAAATTGCTTACAGTTATTGAACAAAAGTGGTACAATGGCATGCTAAGTGTAGTTATAGGCTGGCCGCAGGTGGAAAGGATGTAAAGAAGAGAAATGACAGAGAAATGACAGAGATGCCAACGTTATTGAGCAAGACTTTATGGTGTCCGTCCCTGCAATCTTGCTGAGGGAGTTGTTTATTACACTATCACTACTAGTTAGGTCTGGATGTGTAATGTACGGTGAGCTGATTTTAAAGCTTCATACTCTGGTCAGTTGTCTGAGGGGATCTTGCTTTTTTATCTGTGGTTGGGGAGTTTCCCGTTCTCATTGATGATCAGAGTTTTATTCTGTGGACTGTAAATGTTCGGTTCTCTGTGTCAGACTGAATGTATCCTGTGGAGTGCATGGTTACATGTCGTGAGCTCGGTGTGACTAGTCGGTTTGTGTGGGGAGCTGTTTTTAATAGTGTAAACTGCCCATGGTAAATTGTGTGTTGGTGTTGCTTTGGATTCTGGGTGGTTTGTTGGATCAGTTGAGCGGGTTCTGAACCTGCGGCCTGCGAATGTTCAAACTGTCTGTGAATAATCCCGTGGACTGTGAATATGCAGTTTTCTGTGCGGAGCAGGTTGATCTTATAGACGGTGAGTGGCCAGTTCGGTGTGGCGAGCTTGTTTTTATTCTGGGAACTGTGCTCATTTCTGTCTGAAGAGTTGGGTTTTACATTGTGGATTCTGGTTAATTATGCTCCACAGCTGGTTTATTCCTGTGGATTTCACACAGTAATTTATTCGTGTGGAGCTGAGTTTTATCCATGAATAGTGTGCGTGTCTCCCTGTCAGTTTATTTCATTTCTGAAGAACCGAACTGCATCGGCAGATGCTGCCAGACTTGTTCCTTTTTCCAGCAATGTGCATTTTTGTTTCAGGGGTTCAGAATACGCAGTTTTTGTCTTATTTTCGATCTTTCATTTAACACCAACTGCAAATAGGTAATTCATTGTGAAGTGCTGTGATATAACCTGTGAATTCCAAATAGTCAATGATCTGTGGGGAGCTTTAATTTATTTTGTGAGGTCATGCACTTTGACAGGAAGAGTGGAGACGTGCACTATTTTCTAAATGGGTAGAAAATTCGTGAGTCTGAAGTGCATAGAGATTTGCAAGTTCTAGTCTGGGATTCTCTCAAGGTAAACTTGCAGGTTGAGTCAGTATTTAGAAAAGCAAATGAAACGTTGGCATTTATGTTGAGAGAACTTCAATATAAAAGCAGGGATGTACCTCTGAAGCTGGATAAGGATCTGGTCAGACCACATTTGGTGTATTGTGTGAATATTTGGGCCCCATATTGCAGGAAGGACTTATGGCCCTGGATCATGTTCAGTGGAGGTTCATATGAATGGTACTAAGAATGAAAAGCTTAGCATTTGAGGAACGTTTGATGACTCTGGGTCTATACTCGAAGTAGTTTAGAAAGATGTCGGGGGATCCAATTCAAACATACAGAATACTGAATGGCCTGGACAGTGCAGATGTTCGAAAGATATTTGCATTTGTAAGAGAGACTAGGCAGAGCCACAGAATAAAGAACAGATCTTTTACATAGACATAAGGAGAAATTGCTTCAACGGGAGAGTGGTGAACCTATGGAATTCATTGCCACAGAAGGAACTGAAGACCAGCTGACTGAGTTGATTTAAGACTTAGGATATAGGTTTGTTATTGTCAAGGGGATCAAGAGTTATTGGGAGAAATCTTGAGAATGGGGTTGAGAAACTTATTAGCCACGTTTGAATGGCGGAACAGACTCAATGGCCATTTTTTGCCCCTAGGTATTATGGTCTTATTAGATTAGATTCCCTACAATGTGGAAGCAGGCTCTTCGGCCCAACAAGTCCACATCGACGCTCCGAAGAGAAACCCAACCAGTCCCATTCACCTACCCGGTATTTACACCTAACACTATGGGAAGTTTGGCATGGCCAATTCACCTGACCTGCACATTTTTGGATTGTGGGAGGAAACCCGAGCACCCGGCAGAAACCCTCGAAGACAAGGGGAGGATGTGAAAACTCCACACAGACAATCGACTAAGGCAGGAATCGAACATGGCAGCAGTGCTATCCACTGATTCACCGTGCCGCCCTATGGGCTTCACGTTGTCTTTTGTGTGAGAGGTGATGGTTGTAATCAAATGGATTGCAAATAATCCATGTTTTGTGGAGAGCAGGTTTTGATCTTATGGAGTCAACAAAAAATGGACAGAAAGCAAGCTAATGTTTCGATTCGAGATGCGTGTTACTCAGAGCTCAGAGTTTATCTAGTGGTGTTTTCAATAGTATTTCCACACACAACTGACAGAAATGTGGAGTTGTTCTTTCTCCTGCAGATTGTGAATATCATTATGTGTTTGTCTGTGTGCCTGAGTGTGTGTATATGTGTGTGTGTGTGTGTATGTGTGTGTGTGTGTGTGTGTGTGTGCGCGCGCGCTCGTGCACGAGTGTGGCTTTTGTGAGCTAATTGAATGTTCCATTTTATGTGCATGTGTCCTTACGCACTGGAATCCACCCTTATCATTGTATCTTCCTCCAGTGCCGACAGCATTCCTTATGTTGCTAACTGCCTATAGGCATAAACAACCACCTGTTTCTATTGTCTCTCCCAATATCAAACCTTTTTTATCCCCTGTCAAAATCTGGTCAAACCCCATTGACAGTTGCTATCACTATAACCTGTATTGGGTTCCAAAACACGTTCTGTGTATGTAATTCTTTCCATGTCACACAATCCTCGGTATCTCTTGAACAACTCAGGCACATATTGTTCACCCAAAATCTATGAACTTCTCCTGCCACAACAATTCATACTGGCTTTATAATTCGTTCAGTCCTTATCACACTTCATATGCGTGTCATCACTGCCAGCACATCCATGTCTCTGTTATTATCTCATTAAAGTCCGACATTGTTTCTGCTTTCTCCAACACTGCTCTTGCTCTGAGAAACCTTGCCCTTCATTTAATACATGCGTCACTATTTTGGGAGTTTTTGTCAATTTCGAAAATACTCTGTCTTCACAATTGTTAGTTTTTTTTATTGACTGTGTTCAAAACCCATTTAACCTAATTTGATCCTCAAAGAGCGGAGTGAGTCATTCCTTCCTCTTTCTTGCTGAAGAGTTGTCTCTTTCAATGGAATATCCTTTTGTTGAATATTTTTGCATTAATTTAGAATAATGTGATAAATGCCATTTATTTCAGTTTGCTTACTGTGTTATCCTTGGGCGGTTCTCCTCTCATACGTGTAATTTGCTTTGTTTCAATTTAAGATTGCTGGCTGTACTCAGAGTGGTCACTGTAAAACGTCGTAATCCCTTTGAATTCCATTTTATCACTGAAACTCACAAGGCCTGATCCCTCTGCTGGCCAAGGATGGACTGAGTCTTATCAAAGCCGAAAAAGTCATCAAACAATGCCGGGGTTAGCACTTCACAAACTAATTCAACGAAGTCTCTGTCATTAGTCCGAGCATTCTTGACTATATCCTACAGCACGCTGGACACCAAAGCTCAGCAACGCCCCAGCCCCACAGGATGTAGAAAAAGACGTCCACCAGCTCCAGAACAATAAGGCTAATGGAGCAGACGATATTCATGCTGAGGCATTGAAGTCCGGAGGACAGAGCTCCTGCTGCAGCTACATGCCCTTTCTTGCCCTCTGTGGAAGGAAGAGAGCATCCTAGGAGAGCTGTCACTGTAGTGAGTACTTTCAGAAAAGGGAACAAGTCCGACTGTAGAATCTACAGGGGAATCATACCATTGTCGACCATTGGAAAAGTCATCACGAAGGTCATCCTCAACCATCTTCTCCCTGTGGCTGAGGATCTCCTCAAAGAATCACTGTGTGGCTTCCGGCCATGGAGGTGCATACCAGGCCAATGTTTCATTGTGCGACATCTGCAGGAGAAAAGCAGAGAATCGACCATCCCCCTTTACATGGTGGGTTTCAACCTTAAAAAGGCCTTTGACACCGTCATCAGGAAAGCGTAATGGAGCGTCTTTCTCTGCTCTGGTGACGCCATGAAGTTTGTCATAATTCTTCGCCTGCTCCATGATGAAACTGAAGTCATGGTAATGACAAATGGCTCCCACTGTCCGATTCCCCGTTTGAATCGACGTCATACAGGGCTGTGTCATTGCCCCAACACTGCTCCTTATGTAACTCGCTGCAACGATTCAACCAACAAACTTAATGCTAGAGTGGAGGTAACGGACAGAACCATCAGATAATTATTCAACCTCCCCCCCTTCAAACCAAAACCGAACTCATCCCAATCAGTGCAATCGAGCTGCAGTACATGGACGGTGTTCGTGTGTGTTCAGTCTCAGAAAATGTACTCCAGACCATTGTCATCACCTTTTCAGGGATATTGGACAACATGTGTCTCACCCTGATCTTCCACAAGACAAAGGTCATCCATCAACCTGGCCCAGCATTGCAGAGCGAATCCCTGATCAGAAAGGTGCACGGGGAGGCCTTGGACATTCCAGTACTTCGGGACTGTCCTGTTGACCAAAACAAATATTGATGAAGAGGTGCAGCACTGCCTTCAGTGTGCTAGCACAGCCTTGGGCCATGTGAAGGAACGGGTGTTCGAGAAACATAACGTTATATCCAATACCTAGCTAATGGTTTCCCGAGATGTGGTGGTTCACACCCTCCAATCTCGCTCTGAACCCGACTCCTCAAATTGCTGGAACAGTCCCACCAATGCTGCCTGTGTAAGGTCCTGTTTATCCGCTGTGAACAGAGAAACACCAAAACCAGCGTCCTCGACCAGGCCAACATCCTCAGCATCGAAGAACTGACACCTCCTCGATTGGCACCGATAGGCTTGGGACATTGTCTCCATGACTGACACGAGACTTCCCGAGCAGTTACACTACTCCCAGCTCGGAAACGGCAGCCGAACCCTAGTTGGAAAGAAGAAGTGCTTTCAGTGCCTCAAGGACTCACCAGTGAAATCCAACATTCCCACCAACATGGGGATTATCGGGTCGGGACCGGCAAAAGTAGCAAAGACGCACTGGGAAGGCGACGAACACCGACACTCTCCCAAAACCGTCCCCAAGGCACCTTTTGCCCCATATTGAACAGAGACTGTGTAAGCCACATCGGTCTGGACACTCACCGACAGACTCATTCTGAGAGTGGGAGAGAATCAGCCTTGTGTGTAACGCACCACCAATGAGATAATCAGATTTGAAGATTGAACTCCCTCACAGTTATCACAGTGCTCTTGATACAAATTTCAATAATTCCCTGTCTAATGCAATGACTAACAACGTAATACCATAAGGGGCCCTTAACGCTGTCCTTCCACTTCTGTTTTCTGACCCATATTATGCAGAATTTGTATTAATACTCATTCATAATCTAAGACCTCACGTTTTCTTGGTCATGGCATTGTTATCTCTAACTTTGAGAGTACACCATCCTGCTTCTCATTCTGCCTGACTTCCCACACTGTTGTGTCGCAGTGAATATTAATTAACCAATCTAATTTTAAAGTCTGCCTATTTTTCTGTCTCTTGTAGATAATCAGGATGTTCCTGACTCAGCAGAATTCCTAACTTCTGTCTCTCCCAACACCTCATTGAAGACGGTTGGTCAGCCAGAGATGGAGAATGATATCTGGAGACTTCAGTAAATCCGGCCGTCGGTAAAATCATTCACAGTGAGCAACACAGCGATGCGTTGGTGGATTTTTATGTTTGGACCCACAAGACAAGACGTAGATGCAGTGCTGGACAAGGAAACGCGACCTTCTATGCTTCATTAGGTGACGGTCATCTTGTGAGTGTCCTGCTTTCACTTCTGCTCGACGACTCCTCACTGAGACAGCACAGCAGATCCCAGTCATCAATCCTGGCCCATGCTGTCTTAGTGATCTTTGTGATGTCCTTTGGTCCCTATAACCCTTCCTCTGTTTATAACCTCCTATCGTCCAAAGAACGCTCCTTATCTCTGTCAGCTTCTCCAATGCTTAACAGCCTAATTCCTGAACTTTTCCAGTGGATACTACTTTTCCTTATCGATGTAAACCCTAACAGAAGTGTCTATCCCTGTTAGCTCTTGCTACAAATGGACCCCTCCATGTCTGTGTATTTGCCTTTAATCCCTACATCCGTCGCTCGCTGGAGGATTTACTCCACCCTGTACAGCGCCCCTGAATTGTGAAAAATCCTTCAGTCCCCTGCGTATAACTATTGAGTATCACGACTGTAATGGATTGTATACGAGATTGTTTTCTATAATAACATAAATAGGAGCCATCAAGGGAATGACCTATTCTCGATCAAATGTTAAGTAATGAGAAATACCGAATAATCTCGTTCTAAAGAAGCCTTGTGAGCAGAAAACCATAATATTCTCTACGCTTTTACTGAGTTAAACCTGATTAAGTGAAGACCATGAGACGTGGAGTGGAATTACCGCCACTTGGCCAATTGAGTACTTCCACCCCTCAATGATCTCCATCTTGAATTAGTGAGACCTTTTCGGATTTTATGCATCCAGGTTAGAGATTGTCGCACAAAGGAAACCAAGCGACGTGGCAAAAATAATTATTGCAGACTAAATGAAAATTGGTGGAGTTGTGGATAATGAAGAAGGATACCAATGCAAGCATCAGGATACAGAGCACATGAAATAGTGGGCGGAGAGTTAGCCAATTTATTTCAATCTGGACAGGTGTGCTATGGATGCATTATGTGAGGTCAAATACAAGAAGCAAGTTAGGATACCGAGGGACAACGATGTACAGAGGGATCTTGGTGTACTTCCATAGCTGTCTGAGAGTGGCAACAAATGTGTGTGAGTTGGGAAAGAAAATACATAGCATATATGCCTCCATCGCATGTAGTACTGAATATAGCTGTTTACATTTCATTTTTTAACTGTATGAAACTTTGGTTTGACCATATTTCGAGAACTGTGCGTAATTCTCATCACTGCACGATAGGAAGAACATGGAGTATTTGATTAGGGTACAAACGCAGATTACGAGTTTGCCTGTGATCGGTGTTTTAAGAGTATGTTCACTATAATGCGAGAAAAAATAAAACTGAATTGTTCTGCTAGAGTGTGAGGCTGAGCGGCGACTAGGACCAGGTATTTAAAATTAGGATAAGCAAGGATGATGTCGATAGTCGAAATCTCCCTTCCAGTACAGGAGAGTTTGAAACAAAGACACATAGGTGCAGGGTTAGATGGAGGACGTTTAACTGAGATATGCGATGCAAGTGTTGTTTTTAATGTGGAGTGTGGAAGGTGCAAAGAGAGATAGTAGAAACAGAAATACGAGCAACGTTTTTAAGTGACATTTAGACAGACGCGTGCAGACAGAGAATGGAGGGAGATGAACCGTATGCAAGCAGATGGTATGAGTTAAGAATAACATCATGGTCGGCCTATTGGTGTGCTGAAATGTTCTATGTTCCAGCTTCCCAGCATCTACCTTGTCAACATCCCTCAGAATCTTGGGATATTTCATTCAGTTTTGTTCTCATTCTGCGAAACTTCATTAAGTTCAGGCTCAATCAACTTCATCTATTCTGTAACATAGAACATAGAAAAGTACACCACAGAACAGGCCATTTGGCCCACGATGTTTAATCCTAATGTAAAATACAGTAATTTCACCAACCCACCCCTCAACTCACTGCTATCCATGTGCATATCCAGAATTCGCTTAAATGTCCCCAATGACTCTGCTTCCACCACCACAGCTGGCAACGCATTCCATGCATTCACAACTCTCTCATTAGAAAATCTCTACATTCTCAAGATCAGCCTCGTGAACCTTCTCTGTCCTGTCTCCATCGCAAGAATATCTTTCCTTCGGGCACTCATACTGATCAGAATATTCTAGGCGTAGTCTGAGTCCTATCTTGCATCGATGTAGCAAAACCTTCCTATTTTTAGACTTCAGTCCGTTTGTAATAAGTGTCAACATTTTAGTTGCCTTCTCTGTTACCTGCTAACACTGTTTATCTACCTTTTTCACATTCATTTAGAAGGATTGACAGAACACTTTTTGCAGTCAGTGTGAAACTAAACAACGTTATCCTGACAGTAAATTGGGAATATGCTGGAATGTCTTGTAAGTTATATGACATTAAATCATAACGGGACCCTGAGAAACAATTGGAGACACACTTTATGAAAGGACATTTGTTTTTGAGACAGTTGGATTCTATTTTCTATTAGTGTGATTATACTGGCAAAATGGGTAAGGGTGGAAGAGGCTGTTGTGATAGCGGGATATGGATCTTCCAAATTTTCAGAATCTTTCGACAATTTTCAATTAGGTCTAAAAAGTAACTCGGCAGAGAATAGGTACCTTAAATATCAACGAGGTCGTTCATGTTGGAATCAGAAGAAATGGGTGAGATTTTCAACAGAAATTTCACTGTGGAGAAAGATATGGAAAATCAGATACTTGGGGAAATAAATTGTGATGTCGTGGAAATAATCCAAAACAAAGAAGAGAAGGTGTTGGAATCTTAAAATGAATAAAGGTAGATCGATCGTCAGAAACCCACCAGGTTTAACCCAGGAGATTGTGGGAAGCTAGGGAAGAGATTGCAGGTTCCCTGTCAGGGATATTTAATTATCAACAGTCAAAGTGAGATGCCGGAATACTGGAAGGTGGCTAATGCTGTTTCGTCACTTAATCGTTGCAGAGAAAAACCAGGAAACTACAGTCCATTGAGACGAGTGGTGGGTAAGTTTTTATTGGTGATTCTGAGAAGTGGAGCAACCTGCATCTGGAAAGGTAAGGGCTGGTTATAGATCGTCAGCATGGCTTTGAGAATGAAAAATCGAGTATCACAAAACTGATTGATTCTTCAAGGAGGTGGCCAAGAGATAGATGAAGGCAGAGCGGTCAACATTGTCTACATGGACTTAAGCAAAGCATTGATCAAGTTTCTGTATGGGACATCAGGTAATAATTTTATATCCACATAAAAGGGTATGGGATCCAGGAGGAGCTAATCAAATGGATCCAAAATTGGCTTGATGGTAGGAGGCAGAGGGTGGGGGAGAAGTTCTTTTTATTTTGTTTTCGGACTGGAGGCATGTGACCGGCGAAGTATTGGATACACTGTTTTTCATTTGGAAAAAAAAAAGATTTGTGTGAGAATATTGGATTCATGGTAAGTATGTTTTTGGATGATATTGTAATTGATAATATATTAGGCTGTGAAGAAGGTAGACATAACACGATTATCAGTATTGCTGAGGTAGCGGGCTGAGGAATAGCAGATGGAGTTTAATTAGATAAATGTGATCTGCTGCATTTTGTTAAGACAAACGAGGACGTGACTTCTACAATTAAAGTAAGAGCCCTGGGTAGTGTTGTCAGTTGCAGTTCTTTGAGAGGGGTGTCACAGGTAGACAAGATGGTTAACCAAACGTTTGGGACGCTTGCCTTCATTCGTTAGAACATTGAGAATAGTAGTGGAGATGTCATATTGTGGCTGTAGAAGACTTTCGTGGGACCACAATAAATGCATTGTTGGTCAGTACGTAGAGCTCATCTAATTCACGGACGCCCTTTAAGGACGGTCATCTGACATTTCTGTCCGGTGTGACTCGCAAGTGACTCACAGTAATATGGCTGATTCTGAGCTTCCCTCTGGAGAATTAGCAGTGAGGTAAAGAATGCTGGTTCAATCAGTGACATACTCATCTGATGAATGAACGAATATAAATACATACTTCCTCACCCTCCAAACACCTCAGGCTGCAGCAATTCGTACCGGCTTTATAACATGGCTCAAGTCCTGGTCACTCTCTGTAACGATCTCACCACCTCCAGCACATTGTACTTTCCCTGTTCCTATCATCACATTAAACCCTGGCATGATTCCCATTTACACTGCCCTCGCCCTGCTCAGAGACACTATTAAGTCTTTTTAACACTTCTAAAACAGTCTCTCGCTTCAGAACTATTGATACTTTTGGTGATATTCTAAGCCTCATATTCTAATATGATCCATTTTTTCCTAAGTGAAGGCCAGGTGGGAATTTATTGCTGAGGTTTGTTTTTTCTATTATCGATAAAATGTCCTTGTGTTAAATTATCTCACTGTTCATTTCCAGCCACCCATATCAGTCTGTTTACCTTGGTCAATTCTGTCTAAACTCATTTGATTAGCTATTTTGCTTCGAGTTACAGCGTGTGCATTGTGTGATTCCATTTTAATTTTTTTTCATTAAATTAACTTTCATTTTATCTCATTTCCCGGAGGATCTCTCAGTGTGCCATTACTCATTCTCTCAGCTTCATCACCCAACGGTCGATCTGAGGTAGTTATGCCCTGAGCCAATTTCACAATATGTTATTCAAAGAAACACCAACAAAAGCACTCTCCGAACTTCACTTCGAATATCACTCTTGCTAGTGTGACTGTCCCAAATTGTATGAAGATTGAAGTCTCCCAACATTATCAAAACGTCTTTCCATAAAATTCCACAGAATTCATGTTTAATTCAGTGATGAACAATGAAATGCTATGAGGTGGACGAAATATTTTCTCCTCCTTTCTCCTCCTTATTACTCAGAGTGTACATTCATACTGATTCTATTTAATGATCTGAGGTTAAATGCTTTCTCTGTAATGTCTTGTTATCTTTTACCCGCTGGGTTACCCCTCCTGCTTTCCCATTCTGCTTTAGTCCCAACTGGACATTTATGTTCCACCTTTTGCTCACCCTGTTCACTTCTCTCTGGACACTGAACCTCATTTATCACCGTGTCACAAGTCCATTTATGTCATTGCAAATACTTTCTTTATTCCACAAAATGTCAAATTTACCTTTTGACCAGAATTTCCTGAAACAAACCTATTCACTGATGTACAGTTAGAGTTAAACTCTGTCCCTTCCTGTTCCTTTCTGCTTGTCTTCAGCCTCGTCCATATGGCGTTCCGATGCTTCACCATTCCTCTTTGAATTTGGAAAGATCCTTTTATCTAAACCCTGTCCCTGCATCCTTTCTGTCAGTTTAAAGTCCGATCCATAAATGCTACCCATTTGATTGACCAGGACACTGGTCCCAGCACGGTTCCATTTGGGCCCTGTTCATTGAGATTTTTTCATACTCACTCGTGGAGTGTCTTTGGCTGGTCAGCATTTCTTGACCACTCCCAGCTGCCCTTGAACTGAGAGGCTTGCTCGGCCATTTCAGAAGGCAATTGAGAGTCAACCACATTGCTTTGGCAGTGAAGTCAGACTATAAAATTCACGCCAGGGCAGGATTCCATATGTATTTCCACAAAGACGCGTGTGCGTCAGCTAGTTTTTTTTTTTGAAACATTAGTATTACTTCCCGTTTGCAGTTTGTTATTGACATATTGTTTTAGATGTACTTTATTTAATTTCAACCATTTGCGGTGGTGGGATTTGTACCTAGGTCCCCGGAAGTTTAGCTGAGTTATTGGATGAAAAGTCTAGCAATATAAATACTAGACCATCGCTTCTACTACACACAGCTTTCCCATCCCTGTGTACTGATACCAGTGCTCCATGAATCAAAACCTCTTCTTCCCACATAATTGTTTGATCCTCCTGAAATCTTCCTGCACTTTAGTGATATTACTGAGTACCTCTCCATCTGGTATCCCTCACTGCGTGGATCTAATTGCCTCCTCTGTAAGCACATTGTGCAGCTGCTTTGGGTACAGAGCCAACAGAAGTCTCCACACCAGAAAGATGAGCCAGCAAAGGCCAGGGATAGAAACTGTGAGATTTCAGATCTCTGTGGGATTCAGGACCATTCTTCATTTGTAACTCTAACTGCATTAGTCTAATATCTGATTCTGTCTATTTCTCTGTCTCCTGTAGGTATTCGGGACTTTCCTGACTCAATTGCTGATTGTCTCGCCCATGACCTCACTGAAGAGGGTTGGTCAGCTACGAAGACAAAGGGTAGGGAGATCTGAAGCTTGCAATAAATCTTAGAGCAAGGTAAGCCCACTCACAGTGAACAGAGAGGAATGAGAGGGCTCCAAACATCGACTAACAAGACATGACATTGATACAGTGTTAGATAGAGTGTGCAAACACACCACAGGCTCAATCAAAACCCATACTTTAACGTTTTATAAACGTTTATAAATGGTAACCGTCAGCCACAATTGGAATACGAAGAACAATGGTAGAAATATCTCCACTTTTGTCCCTGCCGCTACTTTGCCTCAATGTTCTGGGATACACTTGTTCAACATCTCGGGTTCTAGTTACCTTTGTGTTTTAAGACTTTCAGCACCTCCTCTTCTATAATGGAGATACTTTTCAAGACATCACTGCTAATTTTCTCTTTTTCCTCGTCTTTGTCCAGAGTAGGTTCTGATAATAAATATTCATTTTGGGTCTCGCCCGTCTCCTGTGGTTCCACACGTGGATCGCCTCATTTACCTTTAAGGCACCCTGCTGTCTAGTTGCATTTATGTACTTGCGTGCCATAGAATCTCTGGATTGTCCTTAACTTTACCTGCTAAAGCTAACTCGTACCCCCGTTATGCTTTCCAGCCTATCCAGCCTTTCGTTATGAGTCAGTCCTTCCAGTATTGGTAACTTATTTGTCAATCTTTGCTCCCTTTGCCGATTCAGAAAATGCTTGCTAAAATAGGATGATCAGAATTCTACGTGGTACTCCAAATGTAGACCCAGCAATGTCTTGTACAGCCGTTACATAATGTATCAAAAGATATACTCTTTGCTCTGACCCATGAGGGCAATTGTGCCAAATGCCGATTTGAACACACGGTCTCTCTGTGATGGCACTTCCCAGGAACAACGCAACTGCACCCCTTGGTCTCTCTCTCTCTGTTTGACAATTATGCCCAGGGTGTGGGAGAAGGGAAAACTATTTTGTCTGCAGACCACGTGCTGACAGAAACCATGTTGTGTCTCGGACATGTACATATATACCTGAAATTTGCCGCCCACGTAGATAGTGCTGTTAAGATGGCATACGGTGTGTTAGGTTTCATTCGTAGGGGATTGAGTTCCGGATCTGCAATATCATGCTGCAACTATACAAAATGCAAGTGCCGCCACACTTAGAATATTGTATACAGTTCTGGTCTCCATATTTCGGAAAGGATGTGGAAGCATTAGAAAAGGTGCAGAGGACATTTACCAGGGCGTTGCCTGGTCGGGAGGGAATGTCTTATGAGGAAAGTTTGAGAGACTTGGGTCTGTTCTCATTGGAAATAAGAAGGCTAAAAGGGGATTTAATAGAGACATACAAGATGGTCAGAGGATTAGTTATGGTAGACAGTGAAAGTCTTTTTTGAGGATGATAACGTCAACTTGTACGAGGGGGCATAACTACAAATTGAGGGGTGATAGATTTAAGCCAGACATCAGAGGCATATCCTTTATGCAGAGAGTGGTAAGGGCGTGGAATGCCCGACCTGCTAATGTAGCCAACTCTGCCACATTAGGGAGATTTAATAAATCCTTTGTTAAGCACATGGATGATGATGGGATAGTGCAAGGGCATGAGCTGAGAATAGTTCACATGTTCGGCGCAACATCGAGCACAAAGGGCCTGTTCTGCGCTGTATTGTTCTATGTTTTATGTTCTAAATTGAAGGTACCCACAATGCCATCGGTATCTCAAAATTAGTCACACTCAGGACCTGACAGTGAACGACCCACTACCGAAGCCATTACGTAATCAGAGGATTGAGACTTCTCTGTACAGATCGTCCTTTCTGCATGCAAGCAGTCAATTTGTCCTCCAACGACATCTTGAAATAAACCAGTGTGTGCCAATTTCACAAGATTCTCGTACGAATTTTATTCCTAATTGGACAATTCACCACCCTGTCCACCCGTGATGCTACTTCTAAGGAACAATGTAATTGCAACCCTTGGTCTCTCTATGTTCGACAGCATTGCCCAGGGCACTACTCCTAACTATGTTACTTCTCCCTGATTTGTCTTAGCAAAATCAAACACCTGAATTAAACATCATCTTTCATTCCTTAGCCTACTGGCCCAGTTGTTTAAGATCCCCATCGACAACGCTATTCACTGCATTCTATAATATTAGGTTTGGTTAACACAAACTTACTAACAATAATTCCTATATTCTGAACCAAATCTTTCAAGAAAATGATGCACAATGTCGTACCCAGCATCGATCCTTACAGCATACTGCTGGTCACAAGCGTCCAGTCCAAACATGCCGTCCTCTACTACCACCCTGTGTCTCCTACCATCAAGCCAATTTTATACTCAGTTGGCTACCTGTCGCTGATCCCATGTGATGTGTCCTGACTAATCCGTGTATAATGCTGAAACCTGACAACGGCCTTGCTGAAATCAGTATCGACAACGTCTAATGCTTCACTGTCATCTATTTCTTGGTCACCTCTTCAACAAACTCCGTCAAGTGTATGAAACACGAAATTGTATGCACAATGCTGTACTGAGTATCCCAAATCAAACATTGCCTTTTGAAATGCGTGTAGATCATGTCCCGCAGAATCACTTCCTACATCGTACAGACCACTGATATCAATCTAATTTGATTGAGGTCTCTGGCTTTCTCTCACATCCATTCAGAAATATTGGAACAACATTAACCACTCTCCGGGCCTCTAGCACATCACTCGTGGCTGACCGTGATATAAGTATCTCTTTTGGGGGCCCCGCAATTTCTCTCTAAATTTCCATAATGTCCTGGGATACACTTGATGAGTTAAAAGGGATTTGTTTGTCTTTTATGCATTTTAAAACCTACAAGATCCCTTATTCTCTAACGTGAACTCTTTTAAATTCATCATTATTTATTTCCCTGACTTATCCAGCCTTCCTGAACAGGACGTAGTGACAAAAAATCTTCGTTTAGGATCTCACCTATCTCCTGTGTTTGCACAGACGAATGGCCTCATTGATCGTTAAGGGGCCATATTCTTTCACTCGTTAATCTTTTGTTCTTCATATACTTATAGAATCACTTTGGATTTTCCTTAGCTTTCTCAGTTCCCCACTTTGCCCTCCTGCTTTCCCTCTTAAGCATATCATTACACCCGCAATGTTTTTCAAGGGATTCACTTAATCCAGCTGACCATATATGACATTTGCTCCCTCTTTCGCGACCAGAACCCCAAAACTCCCTGACATCCAATGAGTTCTCCATCTGTCACCTTTTCCCTTCACACTAACAGAAATATGCTAGCCCTGAACTCTCATTGTATCTCTCTTCTGAAAGCTTCCCACCTGCCCGACATTGCTTTAACTGCAAATAGACTTCATGAATCAAGTTTTCAAAGTTCTTGACTAATACCTTTTGAATTGGAGCAAGGCCAATTTTGATCTTTAGCGTGTGGACCTGGTCTACCCTTTCCCATAACTGTTTTTAAACTATTGGATTGTACTCACTTTGCCAAATCGATCCCCAAGGAACACCTGAGTCGCTTGTTCCACCTTGTTTCCTAAGAGGCGTTCAGGGTTTGTGCTTTCTCCAGTCGGGCCATCTACATATTGACTGAGGGAGCTTTCTTTAACTTACTTAACAAATTCCTCCCATCCAAACACTGAACACAATGGAAGTCTCAGTCTAGGTTGGAAAGTAAAAAATCCCTACCATTACAACTCTATCATTCTCAGGTATCTGAGATGCCCGAGCATATTTTCTCTCAATTTCCCACTAAGTATTGAGGCACGCTGTACAGTCATATCAAAGTGATTATCCATTCTTAATTTTTCAATGCCACTAAAATACCCTCACTGGGAGATCCCCAAAAATATCTTCTTTAAGTGCTGCAGTGATGTTTTCACTGATCAAAAACGCCACTCCCCCTCCTCACTTACCTTCTCTTCTATCCTTCCTATAACATCTTCACTCTGGAACATTAAGTTGCCTGTTCTGTCCCTCACTCAAATGTGTTTCTGCAATACCTTTGATATTGCAGTCCCATGTTCCCAACCGTGGCCTGAGTTCATCTGCCTTACCTATCATGCCTTTTACATCGAAATTAATGCAAGCTCATTCATCAGTTTTGCCTCGTTGCCTGTTGTGCTCTTGCGCGCTGTCTATTTAAAACATTCGCTTTACATTCTGCACCAGTCTCAACCTTCAGACTACAGCCTGTGGCATTCCGCCTCACTGAGGACAACACCCTCACCTTTCAAGTCATTTACAAACGTACTCATGATACCTTCTGCTTTCCCATCAAATTTATAAATATGCGCACAAGCAGCAATGATTCCTGCACTGATCCCTGTGATATATACGCTGGGCAAAGGCTTCCAGTCACAAAAAACACCTCTCAACCAGTTGTGCGTTCAGTTTGCCAACTTGCCTTTAGGTCCGTGCACAGACTTCCGCGTTGGTTTCTAACAGGACCCACATCTTCGCTGGGAATTCTCTAACTCAATCTATACTTGTCTAATACCTTGTGGCTTTTCCATAACGATATCTGCCAAATATATTTTATGGCCATTGTTTGCCCTTCTTTTTGTACGATCCCCTTGCACTCTCTATACTGTTGAAGGGCTTTGCCCTTGAAAATACTGCCCTGTATTTTCGTTCTCAAACTTGATATTGCTTGATTTGTATTCACTGGACATTTTACCTTTGCAGCACACTGACTCTGAATTCTCACTGTATCAATTTAAAATACTCTCACTTTCCAAATCTCGATACAACTGCAAGTAATTCCTCACCAACAGATGTTAAAAATCACATAACACCAGGTTATAGTCCAATAAGTTTAGAACATAGAACATGGAAAAGTAGAGCACAGAACAGCTCCTCTGGCCCCCGATGATGTGCCGAGTTTATATAAAATATAATAATTTATCTATGCACCCCTCAACTCAGTGGTCAGCATCCGCCTGTCCAGCAGTCGCTTAAATGTCCCAAATGACTCTGCTTCCACCACCACAGCTGACAACGCATCCTATTCGTTCACAACTCTCTGCATAAAGAACCTACCTCTGACATCACCTCCATACTTTCCTCTTAATATCTTAAAACCATGACTTATCGTTCCCTATTACTCTTCTTGAAAAGAGGAACAACATATGCCTCCTTCCAATCGTCTGGTACGACCACCTGCAGAGTGAGGAGGCAAAGATCTGCGCCAGCGGCTTAGCAACCTCCTTTCTCGCTTCCTGGAGCAGCCTAGGATAAATCTGGTCTGTCCCTGGGGACTTATCAATCTTAATGTTTTCCAAAATTCCCTGCACATCAACTTCATCAATCTTGATCTGGT
Source organism: Chiloscyllium plagiosum (assembly GCF_004010195.1). Taxonomy (NCBI): domain Eukaryota; kingdom Metazoa; phylum Chordata; class Chondrichthyes; order Orectolobiformes; family Hemiscylliidae; genus Chiloscyllium; species Chiloscyllium plagiosum. The sequence goes on along the minus strand of NC_057717.1, from coordinate 79,614,197 downwards.
CAAGCATTTATCCCAGCTCCTCAAAGTTCTCATTCAAAAAAAGGTCCCTTTCCATAGAGAAAACCGAAGCAAAAATTTATATTTGGCTTCTCTTATCTGCTCAGTTTCCACGCACAATTTACCTACGCTATCCCTGATCGGCCCTACATTCTCTCTGATCATTCTCTTATTCCTCACAAATGAGTAAAATGCCTTTGGTTTCTCCTAATCCTATTTCCCAAACCGTTTTCGAGCCCCCTCCTGGCTCTACTCAGTCCATTTCTGAGCTCCCTTCTAGCAAGCCTGTAATCCTCTAAAGCTGTGCTGGAGCCTTGCTTCCTTCACCTTACGTAAGCCGCCTTCTTCCTTTTGAGGAGAAGCTCCTCTGTTGTTGTCATACAAGGTTCCTTAATCTTACCTCTTCGTACCGGTCTCAGAGTAATAAATGCGTGCATCACTTGCAATAACTCCTTCTTAAACAGTCTCCACATATCTGCTGAGCTCTTTCTGTTTAACAATTGCTCCCAGTCTGTACATCCCAATTCCTGTCTGATAGCGTCATAATTTGCTTTTCTCCAATTAAATGCGTCCCCTTGGTAACTGCTCCTTTCTCTCTCTAAGGCTATTTTAAATGTTAGGCAGCTGTGATCACTATCACAAAAGTTTTCTCCCACCGCGAGATCTGATACCTGTCCTGGCTCATTGCCGAGCACCAAATCCAAAATGACATCTCTCCTCGTCGGTCTGTCAACATACTGGATATGTAGGGTTAGTGGTTATCAACCACTTGATGAAGGAGCAGCGCTCCAAAAGCTAGTGCTTCCAATTATACCTGTTGGATTATAACTTGTTGTTGCGTGATTTTTAACTTTGTACGCCCCAGTCCAACGCCAGCATCTCCAAATTATGACGACCAATCGATGTTTGCCAGATCCCGTCTCATGATAGCGATATTGATCAGATACTCAGTTGTGAGGGGGTCAGACAGGAGATTCTGTGGCTACAGAAGAGACACCAGGATGACGTTTTCCATCCCCGGTGCCAGGGTCAAGGATGTCTCTGAGCGAATGCAGAACATTCTGAAGGGTGAGGGTAAACTGTCAGAGATCATTGTGCACATCAGTGCAATTGAAAAAGATAGAAAAACGGATGGGGTCCTGTGAAATGAGTATAGGGTCTCGGCTAAGAAGTTCAAAAGCAGCGACATATAGGCCATGATCTCCGGATTACTGCCGAAGCCACATGCCAGTTACGATAGAAGTAGACAGATAGGTGATTGAGGAGCTGATGTGGGAGCAGGGCTTTCAGTTCTTGGATCATTGGGACTCGTCTGCAATAGAGGTGAACTCTACGATGGGGTTGAACCAGAGAGGCACCAGCATCCTGGTGGGGAGATTTTCTAGTCTCCCTGAGAGGTTTGAAATTGGTTTGTCGTGATTGGGGAGTGGGACTCCGAAAAAGATAGGGATCATTGAGAGGTCAGGGGAAAATGTATGAGCCAAGCGGACGACATTTACTCTTCTGGCTATCCAGAAGGGAGGGAAATGAATTTAAAGTGCATTTATTTTAACGCCCAAGCCGAACTGGTAAGGTATTCGAGCTCAGAGCATGCATTGGGTCTGGGGACTGGGATATCATTGACACAAAAGAAACATGGCTGACAGCAGGGCAGGACTGGTCACTAAATGTTTCAGGATACAGAAGCCACAGGCGTGACAGAAGTACAAGTAAGTAAGGATGGGTATTTCCCTTTTGGTCCGGGAGGATGTAATATCAGTGCTGAGAGAGGACACTGCAATCAATTGAGGCCATATGGTTAGAACATAGAAAGAGCAAGGGGGTAGTCACTCTGATGAGAGTAGATTGCTGACCCCCAAATAGACAGTGATACTGGATGAACAGATGAGTCGAAAGACGGCAGTTACCTTTCGGAATAATAGTGTAGTATTGGTGGGAGATTTCAATTTCCCTTGGATTGACTTGATCTCCCAGAATGTAAAATGTCCGGATGGTGTGCAATGTGTCAAATGTGTCCAAGAAAGTTTTCTACATAGAGGATCGTATTTGAACGGTTGCAGCACTGGACCTCGTCTTAGAAGACCAGTTTAGACAAGTGTCTGAAGTGACAGTGGGGGGAGCACGTTGCGTCCAGTGACCATTACTGCCTTAGTTTTAACATAACAATGGTAAACGATAGGGACGGTCCACGGGTTATGGTGCTAAAATGGAACAGGGCCAACATTGTGGGTATTAGGCAGGATCAAGCAGAAGTCGACTTGGCGAGTCTGTTTGAAGGAAAAGGAACGACCGGCAAGTGGGGGGGGCTTTTAAATGTGTGATATCAAGAATCCACGGCTGTATTCCCCTGTTAGAGTAAAGGGAATATCTGGCATGTTTAGGGCTCACTGGCAGACAAGGAATGCTGAGGATCTGGTCAGGAAAAAGAACGCATACATTGTCTTTATCTCTATCTACGTAACCTCAATGTATGGAGACCCGACAATCCTCCCTACTTGTGTAATCCTCTCAGGTCCTGAACACAACATTCGAAGTGTGGCTCTAACCATGACTTTAGAGAGCTGCAGCATAACCTTGTGGATTTTTAAACGCAATTCCCATGCTAATGAAAACCAACTTACCATAAGCCTTCTTAACAACCCTATCAATTTGGGTAGCAAACTTGAGGGATCTATGGACGTGGACCGCAAGGTCACTCTGTTCCTACACAATGCCAAGAGTTCTACATTTAATCCTGTAAAGGCTCCCTGCCGAATCCTTTGATCATAAACATTCCCTATCTTGCTAATTTCCTCCATCCCTACAGCAATTATAAACTGTGAAACCTCTTCAAGTCTCTACAATACTTCTTAACTCTGTAACTTACTTTATTAAAATGAAACCTCAAAATTACTGAAGACACTTTTAGCCAACGAAATCTTCCTAATACCTGCGAAATCGTCCAGTCCTGTTGAGCCTCCCGACATCTGTAACTTCCACCATCCTCCAGTGCACTTCTGGGGAACATTTCAGAGGAAGAGTTACAAAGTCCGCATCATGTTAGGGAGGTAGTAAGGGCTGCAGAAACTGGAGAATGGTACACGTGCTAAGGGGATGTGGATCCTGCAGGAGTTTAGAGATGGCAGAAATCATATAAAATGCAGTAGGAGACCAAGGTAGAGTGGTTATGGAACTTGAAGAATGTTAAAATATGAATGACGGACGTTTTGTATTGGACTACTGGGCCGATCGTGATGACTTAGTTTTGGAGATGTTTACCAGAAAGTGTGTGCACGGCTCTTTATTCCCAGACTGGGAGTCGTGAGTTCAAATGAGAATATATTTACTCATTCTGTCTGTGTGCCTGATACTGACCTTGTGCTACCCTGTTGGAAAGCACTCTCCTCTGCATCCACTGACCTCTAAATCTACATAATTGACCAGAGCTCCCCTCACGAAAATCTTTGGTTGTACTATTCTTTATTTTTTTCCATTACTTTGAAGAGGCAGTGTCGTGAGATGCAAAACTGGGGAGTTAACATTTTGAAAGAATTATACCTTTATCATTGACCCTGACCCAAGCAATGTAGTTTTGTGGATTCCGTTGTTCTCTGCACGCTATTATTCTGTTGATTGTATAAGTTGGGAATCTGAGTGCAGATGTTCTTTGCTTGGTAGAGTGTGAATTTACCGGTTAATGTATGCTAGGATACAGTATTTCTGGAAGATCTATAAAAGTGTAAATACCTCATCTACCGGTTACTTCAGTAAGGCGTTCGACAACGTTCCCCATGGGAGAGCGATTAGCAAGGTTAGATCTAATGAAATACAGGGAGAACTAACCATTTGTATACAGAACTTGCTCAAAGGTAGAAGACAGAGGGTGGTGGTGCAGGATTGTTTTTCAGGCTGGAGGTCTGCGATCAGTAGAGTGCCACAAGAATTGGTGTTGGGTCCTCTACTTTTTGTCATTTACGTAAATGATTTGGATGTGAGCATAAGAGGTACAGTTTGCAGGTGACACCAAAATAGAAGGTTTAGTGGACAGGGAAGAGGGATACAACAGATTACAACACGATCTTGGCCAGATAGGCCAATGGGCTGAGAAGTGGCAGATGGAGTTTAATTCAGACAAATGCGAGATGTTGCAGTTTGGCAAAGCAAATCTTAGCACGACTTATGCACTTAATGGTAAGGTCCCAGGGAGTATTGCTGAACAAAGAGACCTTGGAGTGCAGTTTCATAGCTCCTGGAAAGTGGAGTCCCAGGTAGATAGGATCGTGAGGAAGGCGTTTGGCCTGTTTTCCTTTATTGGTCAGAGTAGTGAGTACAGCAGTTGTGAGGTTATGTTGCGGCTGTACAAGACATTGCTTTGGAATATTGCGTGCAATTCTGGTCTCCTTCCTATCGAAAGATGTTGTGAAACTTGAGAGGGTTCAGAAAAGATTTACAAGGATGTTGCCAGGGTTGGAGGATTTGAGCTATATGGAGAGGCTGGGACTGTTTTCCCTGGAGCGTCTGAGGCTGAGGGGTTACCCGTTATACGTTTACAAAATTATGAGGGGCATGGATAGGGTAAGTAGGCAAAGATTTTTCCCTGGTGGCGGAGGGTCCAGAAGTAGAGGGCATAGGTTTTAGGTGAGAGAGGAAAGATATAAAAGAGACCTAATGGGCAACTTTTTCTAAGGTGAGAGGGGAAAGATATAAAAGAGACCTAATGGGCAACTTTTTCACACAGCAGGTGGTACGGGTATGGAATAAGCTGCCAGCGAAAGTAGTGGAGGCTGAGTACAACTGCAGCATTTAAGAGGCATTTGGATGGGTAAATGAAGCGGAAGGGTTTGGGTCGGTTGCTGCCAAGTGGGAATAGATTGGGTTGGGCTATCTGGTCGGCACGGACGGATTGGACCGAAGGGTCTGCTTTCATGTTGTACACCTCTTTGACTCTATGATTCTAAAGGGTGAGGTCACTGGGCCCTGGTTACCAGTAGCTGGGAAACTTCATACTGTTTGTATATGGGACTTGGCACCAAATTGGGTGAAAGCAACTCACTTAATAAATAACAGGGAGCTTCGGATCTTACTGCCATGTTTGCCCTAGTGCCATATCGCTGTCATCCTCTCTTGAGTGAGCCTGTCCAGTTCTCATTTCCTGACTGTGCATGCTCCCTGTAAACTTCTCCAGCTGTTGGTCATCTTCCTTCTCTCTCACTACTTCCTGCGCTTACAAACTTCCCCTCGTCTCAAATCTCCAAAAGTTTCAAACGACCTTGTTCTTTGTTATATCATGGCATTCCTTTGAGCAATATGGAAACAAACTTAAAGTAGGTTTGGGCTCCTGAAAATAGACACCTCTCATTCTCCAACTTTGTCTAAAGGAGTCTCATTTTAAGTCTCTGTCCCAGAAGGGGAAGTAAGCATCCTTTCTACATCCAGCCTCTCAATTCCCCTGAGGATCTGCACATTTTAAAGAGAGCATCTCTCCTCTGATTACCCTCAACAGCCTAGTTCTGAAATGATACGTTGATATCCAACTATTTTCTGTAACCATTTCCCGATGCTCTATCACTCCCTAAATCTGAAATCTCCCCAAGTCTGGGCAGTATTCCAAACCACTAATTACTGGTAATGCCACAACCTCCCTTCCTTTATAAACTCCTCACATTCCTACAATCCTCCTTACTTGTGTGCACCCCTCCAGCATCTACAGTGCTCCAAATTTCTAGATTCTCCTACAACCCTCGCCTTGTCTGTAATCTCTGGTCGTTACGTTTCTCTCTGTCTCCGTAAACTTCTCCAGTTCATTCAAACCCCCAAGCTCAGGACGGTCCAACAGCTGTAACAACCATCCCTCCACGTGGAAATTCCACCGGAGACGACAACACTCCATCTCTCTGTGGTCCAGGACGGTTCTCTCTGTCTCTGTTCCTTCCTTCACTCCCAACAGCCTTACTTGCACGGACAATATAATCAAGCCTCGACAATCCTCCTGATCTGTGGAATCTCCACCAGACCTTCCAACGTTCTCGCTATCTTTGACAGACTGCAGTGATTTCAATCCGCGCCAATTCTATAACACCTCCTGTCTCTGCGACCCTTCCTTTCATGCTGAACTGCTACTGTCGTCAAACATTTTCCTGGCTGTGTACACCATCAAATTGATAAACCCTCCTCATTTCCTTCGTGTTCTGCAGCTCCAGCAATCATCCCCATCTCTGTGAATTCTACCTACCACTAGTGTTCTCCACAACATAGTAAATCTCTCCAGTCATTCATTTTTGGTATAGCCCTCTCCACACCCTACAGCCATCACTATATGTACAATCTCCTTCAGGACTATATCCTGGAACTTGTTGAAATCTGTTCTCACCATTGCAAACCTCCTTATTTTCTAATATTGTTCAGTCTCTAAATCCAACCCTATCAGTGTAAACTCCTCCAGTGCCGACAACATTTCAAATGGAATGTCTTCAACTTCGTACAATTCTCCCTATCTATGTAAACTCACTCATTTGCTATAAACCTCGGTATTGGTGTGACTTCTTTGAGATGACTGCATCGTCTTTGCATCTGTATCCGGCTTCTTTCCCTGTAGCCCATCCTATGTTCACAAGACGCTCTAGTCTCACGCATCCCTCGCTATGACAGTAACCTCTACCAGTCTCAACCAGGCTCCCCATTCCTCTCACACGTTCCAGCATGCACAGCATTCGCGCTGTCTGAAATATCTTGCAGTGCATAAAATCATCTCTATCTCTAGCATTCTCCAGCCGAAATCAATCTCCAAATCACTGTAATATTTTCCAGTCCACACTTACTCTCTATCCCTGTAACATTCTTCAGTCCATACCAACTTCCCTATCCCTTGAAAGTACTTCGGTGCATGCAGTCCTACCAACCCTGGAGCATTCCTGAGTCCATAACACACTACCTATTCCTGTTACATTCTCCAACCCATACTTCCTCCATATCCCTGTAATATTCTCTAAGCCAAACCACCCTCCTTATCCCGGGAATATTCTCCAGAGGCCACAACTGTTATTAAACCTGCCATATTCTCGATTCCTCAAAACGTTTCCACACCCTGCAATACCCTATAAAGATCCACAGCCCTACACCCATCCTTACATCTGGAATCTAATCCAAGCCCTTCATCTCTGTAACTTGTTAAAAACGATAAAAGTCTTGCTCCGGCCAACATTCTTTACACCTGTTATCTATCGTTAACCGTGTAATAACCTCGAGCACTTCAATGCTTCGCAGACTCCATAATCTCCACCATTCCTCAGAAACACACTATCAGTGAAACACTCCCGGCATTTGCAACAAAGCTTTCCAGGTAACCCTGGTTTCCCCGACAAATCAAAATCTGATAATCTCTGCTATAAATAGATTTAATAACCCTGCTTCGACAGCTCTCTCCATAAGGCAATTCCTCTGATTCAGCACCCTCTGAGAGAGTAAATTCCTCCGCATCTCCATCTTGAATGAGTGAGCTCTTGTTGGGTTTTGATGGCTTCTGCTTACAGATTCTCATACAAGGTAAAACAAGAGGAAGTGGCAAAGGTAAATATTCAGCGGATGTCTATGGATGTTGTTCATATTGACATTACTAAAGCATTTGACAATAGTAGGTTCGTCCGGAAAATCAAATCAAAATCCATGGAATCATGGTGGATGGTAATTTGAATACAAATTTTCCTTTGTAATAGTAGACAGAGATATGTGGACGGGTGCATTTCTGATTGGAAGTCTGTGGCCAGTAATGTTTCACATTGATCAGTGCTGCTATCTCTGTTTGTAATTTACATCAGTGATTAAGATGAAAACTTCAGCGTTCTGATTAGTTATTTTGCAGACGACGTTTGGAAATGCATTATTGACTTGGGCTAGCTAGGGTAATGATAGATAGTGAGAAAAGATGTTAAATAATTCAGCAGTGTGTAGATCAGTTGGAACGCTGGGTGGAGACATTGAAAATCGCTTTTCATCCGGATAGCTGTGAGGTGATTCATTTTGGAAAGTCAAATGGAAGACAAAAGTACACTATAAACGGCCAGACACTTGGTAACTTTGATATAGAGAGGGATCTTGGATGCAGATCCATAGCTTCCTGAAAATAAGAACACAGCAGGAGGTCATGATATAGACGTGTATAGTATGCTTGCCTTCATTGATCGTAGCATTAAATATCGATATTTGTATGCCATGTTGTAACTGAATATGGGTTGAGTTTGGAATGTTATGTGTAGTTCTCATCGCCACATTATAGGAAGAATGTGGATGCTTTGGAGAGGGTGCAAAAGAGGATTACCAAAATGTTGCCTGGATAATAATGTGATAACTATAAGAGAGTTGCCGAGATGAGCATGTGTTAACTATAAGGAGAGATTGGAAAAGTTGGATTGTTTTGGTAGTTGGATTGTGTCGGAGGCTGAGGGGGGTGACCTGGTACAGGTATATAATATGAGGAGAGGCGAGGATAGCGTGGATAGTCGGTATCTCTTTTCCAAAGTGGAAACGTAAAATACTATGTCGCCTCAGTCTATGGTGAAAATGAGAAATTTTAACTAAGATGAACGAGGCAAGTTTTTTGTTATACATAGAGAGTGGAAGCTGCCCAGAATGGTGTAGAAGCAGAAATGTTAGTAAAGCGTTTAAATGGCACTAAGATGAGCAGGCAGAGAATAAAGGGCTATGTGCCGCCATGTGCAGGCAGATGGTATTGATTTAGAATAGCATCATTGTCAGCACAGCAATGGTGGGCCCAACAGCCTCTTGCTGTCCTGTACTGCTCCACCTTCTAACTTCCCAACATCTACCATGGAAAAGGTACTCAGGATCTTGGATGTTTAATAAAATTCACGTAATTCTTCTGAACTCTAGTGCATTCATGCTCAATCTATTCAAACCCTTATGAGTAGAAAATCCCTCCAGCCCCAAGATCAGCCGAGTGATCCTTCTCTGAATATATTTACTGAGGGCACTCGCGTTGTGCATAATATTTTCGGTTTCACCCACTCGTACCTTGTATACTTTCAGCAACACTTTTCTGTTTTTGGACTCCATTCATTTTGAAATAAATCACAGAATCTGGTTTGCCTTCTCTATTACCTGCTGACGCTATGAGCTGCCTGTTTCAGGGTGTAGATTTGCTCTCTGTGCTGTAGATTTGATATCCAGACGTTTCATTACCTGGCTAGGTAACATCGTCAGTGGCGATCTCCAAGTGAAGCGAAGCTGTTGTCTCCTGTTTTCTATTTATATGTTTGCCCTGGATGGGGCTCCTGGGGTTTGTGGTGATGTCATTTCCTGTTCGTTTTCTGAGGGGTTAATAGGTAGTAACGAGATCTATGTGTTTGTTTATGGCGTTGTGATTGGAGTGCCATGCCTCTAGGAATTCTCTGGCATGTCTTTGCTTCGCCTGTCCCAGGATAGATGTGTTGTCCCAGTCGAAATGGTGTTTTTGTTTCATCCGTGTATAGGGCTACGAGGGAGAG
>NC_057717.1:79589679-79604221 GCF_004010195.1 Chiloscyllium plagiosum | reverse complement strand
GCAACAGTTAATTCTCTAGCCAATTGCGCCATGTGTTTTTCAAAGAAACACGAAAAGAAAACAATCTCTGAGCTCCTTTTCGAATTTCCTTCTTGCTAGTGTGATTGCCCCAGATTATACGAAGATCGAAGTCTCCCAAAATGATCACAATGCCTCTGTTAGAAAGTTCCAATGAATTCCTTTTTAATGCACTGATGAACAGCGAAGTGTTGTTCGCTGGCCTAAAACTGTTCTCCTGCTCGTGGTTTTGGCATTTAGTGCCCAGAATTTGCAATCCGACTAATTCAGCTTCACAAACTGAGGCCAAATGCTTCTCTGTGACACGTTTGTTCACCATTACTCTCAGGGTCTCCCATCCTGCCTATGCCATTCTTCCTGAGTCTCTACAAGGGTGTGCACTGTTGAATATTAATATTCTAACATTTTTCACACTGTAGCCATGTGTCTCTAGTGACTAAATCTCATTTATGTCTGTCTCATAAGTCCATTAACTTTTTGCAGAGACTTTGACCATTCCGAAAATTAACATTAAACTTGACTTTTCTCAATTTACTGTCCCAAACTCATTCACTGTTGTACATTTTTAGTTAAATTTTGTCCATTCCTGTTCGTTTGTGTTTGTCTTGAGCCCCATCCCCATGCTGTTCTGATGCTTTAAATTTTCTATTTGGATTTGGAGAATTCATTTCACCTGAACACTGTCCCTGCGTCGTCTCTGTCAGTTCAAAAGTTTGCCCATAAATCTAACGGCATGATTGGCCAGGACACTGGTATCAGCACAGTTCACTGGTGTCCTGCGCAATAGGTTTTTAAAGAAGTTTTTTTTAACTTTTGGGAATGTGGATGTCTCTGACTGGTCAGCAATTCTTGCCAACCCTGAGATGCCCTTGCTCTGAATGGCTGCTTCGGCCATTTCAGACAACAATTCTGAGATGCCCTTGCTCTGAATGGCTGCTTCGGCCATTTCAGACAACAATTCAGCGTCAGCCACATTGGTGTGAGTGTGGAGACACACTATGACATCAACCCCAGGTAAGCATGGCAGATGTCCTTCCTTAAATACATGAATGTATCAGCTGGACTTTTCTTAACATCAGCAATTATTGAAGTTGCATTTATAGATTGTTAATTACATATTGCTTTAGGAGCATGTCATTCAAATTCAAAAACTTGCAACGGTGGAATTCGAACATGAGCGTAATTTTTGGATAAATCGTCCAGCACTAATATCACTCGGCCTTCACGTCACCTGTGCACAGGTATCCCATCACTGATCTCTTATTACAGTGAAACAACGAAACAAATCCCTTCTTCCTCCACAAACTTTTGATCTTGAAATCTTCCTGAACTATCGTGATATTCCTGAATATCTCTCCATGTGGTATCCCTCACTGTGTGCATCCACAAGTTGCCTCTGTTAGCACACTGTGCAGCTGTTTCAGAAGCAGAGCCAACAGAGTGCTCCATTCCAGAGAGATGTGGAAGCACAGGCCCAGGGGTAGAGACTATGTTTTTCCAGATCAGTGTGGGAGTTAGTACCATTCTGCATTTGTCACCGTCATTCTGTTTACTGATTCTGTCCAATTCTCGGTCTTCAAATTTGTCTGGAAGTTGCTGACTCAACAGACTTCCCATCTGCCAGGTATCTCGTTTATCACCTTTGTATTCACTCATAGAATGTGGACGTCGCTGGCTAGGCTAGCAGTTATTGTCAAACCCTAATTTCCAGAGGGCATTTAAGAGTCAACCAAATTGCTTTGAGTCTGAAGTCACACATAGACCAGACAGGTAAGGATAACAATTTGCTTCCCTGAAGGTCATTCGTGAACCAGATGGGTATTTCCAACAATCTTCAATAGATTCATGGTCGTTACTATACCCTTAATTCCAAATGTTTGTTGAATTTAACTTCCACCACCTACTATGGCAGGAATCGAACCTGGAATCCCAGAACATAACCTGGGTCTCTCGATCATCAGTCCAACGATAATACCACAAGTATATCGCATCCTCTGAACATCCCTGAGCACTTATAACTTTGACACAAATTGGTCAACCAGTGAGGTAAAGGACAGGGAGTTCTGGGTCCTTCAATCAATGCTACACCGATGTAAGATCACTCACAGTGCACAGAGTAGAGAGCACTGAGAGGGCTCCAAACTTCAGCTAACAACACCTGACATAGGTAGAGTGCTTAAGGAGGAGCAAAAACCCCAGGCTCAATCGCCACCTGTACTTTCATTTATCTTGTACTAAGACAGCGTAGGGAGTGCACAGCTACCAATCAAGGACGATGCTGTTTTAGAGATGATCAGTAAAACAGAGGTGAAAGCAGGCCTCTCACAAGTGGGTGATAATGCTGCCAGGGACCTTTCTGTTCTGTGTTCCATTGTCCTCTCCATGTAACTGCCCATGTGTCTTTCAAATGTTGTAATTGTACTTGTTTCTACCATGGACTCCGGCATTTCGTTCCATATATGCACCATCCGTGGAAAATGTTGTCACTCAGCTCCCTCTTTCAATGTTTATTCTTTCACCTCACGTTGATACCTTCAAGTGTTGGACTCGCTTAGCCTTTGTAATTCACCTTATTTATGGCCCACATGATTTTATAAATGTTTATAATGTCAAGCTGTATCTATCTGTGCACAAGGGAAATAATTAGGTCAATGGTACAAAGATCTCGAAGTCGTGATCTCAATGCTCTGGCTATTGAAATCAAGTATTCCAAATGCCACTTCCGTCACCCTGTCCACCTGTGATGCCACGGCCAAGGATGAATGCAACTGCACCCTTTGGTCTCTATCTGTTCGACAACAGTGCCAAGGGTCCTAACATTAACTACTTTAGTCCTCCTTGGTTTGTCTTAACAAAACCCAACCACGTGAATTAAACTTCATTTTTCATTTATTGGTCCACTGACGCAGTTGATTAAGACCCCCTTCGCTAACCTTACAAACTGACCACGGTACCATTAATTTTGTTATCCATAAACTTACAAATAATGAGTCCTATATTCTCAAAAAAATAGTTTATGTAAATGATGCACAACAATGGAAGCAACACCGATCTTTATAGCACACCACTGGTCACAGTCCTCCAGATTGAACAACACTCAATAATCATCTTCTGTCACCTTCTGTTAAGCCAGTTTTGTACCCATTTGGCCATTTTCCCGTTCCCTTCTCATCTAACCTTACTAATCAGTATACCATGCTAAACTCTTTCAAAGGCCTTGCTGAAGTCAGTATTGGCAACGTGTGGTCACCTCTTCACAAACGTCAATCAAGTTTGTCAGACATGACTTTGTACTCATCGAGCCGTGATGATTATCCTTAACCAATCCTTGCCTTTCAAAATGCATGCAACCCTTGTCTGATAGTGTCGCTTCCACAGCTAATCCATGAGTGACATCTGATGAATTGATGTTTAGTTCTCCAGCTTTCCATCGCAGCCCTACTTAAATACTGGAACAACACCACTTCATCGTCAAAGAATCAGACAGCAAAGAAACGGATCTTCCGGTTAATACCAAGAATAAATTAGCACCAAACGCGTCCCACCTGCCTGTTCCTCGCCCATGTCCCTTCAAACCTTTTCTATTCATGTATTCTTGCAAATGTCTTTTAAACGTTGCCGTTATATCCGCATCCACTACTTCCTCTGGAAGTTCATTCCAAAGACATACAACGGTCAGTGTCACAATTTCACCCTCACATCATTTAAAGAAAAAGATCTATCGTCTCTAACCTGAAAAATGTGGCCACTCCTGTCGAATCTACAGCATCGTGGTGAAAAGATAAATATTAATAACTTTATCCATCTGTCTCATTATTCTATAAACGTCTATCAGGTCACGTCTCAAACTTCAATCTCCAATGAAGTAAACGTGGTTTCAACTGGTGTGGACTGAATCTGTATCATTGACCGTAATCTGAGTTGAAAGACAATGCACTTACCCTGTCGCAATGTGGGCTTCATCTACCTAACGTTCCTGACTCCACTGTCACTGACCTCGTTTTAAATCTGGTGCAGACAGATACAGAAAACTAAATCATGCTCTATTCCTGATGAAGGGCTTTGGCCTGAAACCTCGATTTTCCTGCTCCACGGAAGAAAAAGATCTATCGCCTCTAACCTGAAAAATGTGGCCACTCCTGTAGCATCTACAGCATCGTGGTGAAAAGATAAATATTAATAACTTTGTCCATCTGTCTCATTATTCTATAAACTTCTATCAGGTCACGTCTCAAACTTCAATCTCCAATGAAGTAAACGTGGTTTCAACTGGTGTGGACTGAATCTGTATCATTGACCGTAATCTGAGTTGAAAGACAATGGACCTCCCCTGTCGCAATGTGGGCTTCATCTACCTAACGTTCCTGACTCGCCTGTCACTGACCTCGTTTTATTTCTGGTGCAGACAGATACAGAAAACTAAATCATGCTCTATTCCTGATGAAGGGCTTTGGCCTGAAATCTCGATTTTCCTGCTCCACGGATGCTGCCTGACCTGCTGTGCTTTTCCAGCACCACTCTAATTTCAACTCTTTTTACCATGTGGTAAATTGCCCAGATAACATTTCCGTCAGTTTTCCTGAAGGGTTTCTCTCTACAAGGCTCTTGCAGCCAAAATAATGTTCTGGCGGTTCCAGCTCCGCTTTCACTTCAATCAAAGTCTATAACTATCCTTGTCTTTATTATCTCCTTCCACCCTACGACAATCCATAAAACTGTTATATACCCCAGGAGGCACACGCCTTCCTATTTCTGTAAACTCCGCTGGATTCCTCGCCATCCTGATCTCTGGCACTTGTTGCTCACTCTGAATTACTTCCTAACTTTTCAACAAGGCAAATTAAATGACAGAACAATTAGTATGAACCAGGTTATGTATAGCTGTATTCTGGAGGTATGGCTGTAGTGTAACCAAGACTGAGAACTGGATAATGAAGGATTTACAACATTTATCCAGGAAGGATAAATAGGCCAACAAAGCGAAGTAGCATTGTGTATAAAGGATAGGATCAGTATTATTGTGATGCTAATCACTTTGCACACTGCTCCTTTCTGTCATCTCCCCTCACCACTGCATATTGATCTTATCATTAGTAACGTTTTAAAACTTCAGAAAATAACTACAGGGATCACTCTGTACACTGTCTGCATTGGATAAATAATGTTTTTTTTTAAAGACATTGTTCTTATGCCCCGGAGACTATAGGACTTGAGATGCCTATCTCACCACCTATTACAAATGGTATGAGAGTTCCTGCCTCTACTCTGTTTGCATGCATGAATTCCAGATCCCACACATACCCTGGGTGAAACAACAACTTTCCTCACCACTTCTCTAATATTTCATCCCATTATATTCTCCGCTGGCAACTGAGATGTCGAATTTGAACGAGATGTTATCTAAAACTCCATGCACGTCCCTGACAACATTCGCACATTAATTAAGTCCCTGGGACTTCCTCAGTGACAGATATTTTTCCAGTATCTCAGAACTTCAGCCTCGAAATATTCAATCAGACCCTTGCTCCAAGTTAAACAAAGCTGCGTTGTTTGCAGTTCTTCCTTCCTCCGGCACTATCCCTCTGTGCAGTGAAGATTAGATATTGATAGTCAGAATGCATCAGGCAGGGGATTTTCCCTGACTTCTTCTATCAGCCTGGCACATTATAATAACTCATGTTAAGAGTGTGAATTTCCTGTACATTTCCCGTCTCCATCGGTTTCCAGCCCCAATATTGCATACCACATGTGGAACACCTCCCTGTTTTGGTACAGACAGCAGGGGCCGAATTAATCAGATGATTTAGTCAAGTCCCATTTTGGTAGAGTTTCATGCTCATTAACTATCTTCCATGCCTGCGTCATCTTGCTCTCATCTGACTGTACCCCGATGATTTTGTCCTTTCGTTAGAAGAACTGCCAATTGCCTGGATATCCCAGAATTGACCTGGCTTCCTTGGCAGCTGTCTTCTTCAAAATGTCTTTACATATTGGATTGTCAATCTGTCATTGCCCTGAAAAGGAAGAGAGGTTAATATTGGGGCCTCACTTTGTGAACTAGTCCCTGAGTTTCTGGTGGATGTCACGGATATTATTTTCTTTCAAGAATGGCAAGGGAGACCATGATTCCAGACCATGTCAGATTGCTCCGAGGTTAACATTTGAGTCAGTGAGGTGTCAGCCTTCAGGGTGACGGCCCAGCAGTTTAGGAAGGAGGTCAATTACCTCCTCCCCTCAAACAGGGTAAGTGTTTCCATCCTAACTTTGTCACCTCTCCCTTGCTCTATCTCTGTTACTGCACCCACCTCCCACTAAGGCCCAAGTTCTCACACTCTCACTGAATATAGCATCTTCTCACGTTCTCTCTTTTACCTCTGCCCATTTCTGAAACCCACTCGGAATACATTGCCACCTTTCCCGAAACAGTGCCAACACTAACAGCTGTATCAACCACTTCCATTTCCCTAAACACCACTTGGTCATTCTCTCAATGCAGACGAAACCAGGAGAGGGCAGACGGAGTAAATAGAGGAAGAGGAAATCCCAAAATTCAGCTCCTCACCCCGAACAGGGGAACGGTCCTGAACGTCACAACCACGAAAGGATGAGTGACTGTGTCCAAGATTTCGGATCGGTATCTGAGATTCCCCTTGACTCTGTGCTCATGACCATGACTGACTGTGAACAATGATATGAAGCTCCCCGGTTTTGTGTCTGTGCTAAACAATAATGCAATACAGCAGTCGTGCAAGCCCAGTAGCTCTGGCTATGGCGAAATACGACTGAAGGCAGGAGAAGTCAAGAAATAATTCTGCGAGTCATTTCAAAGTGATGTGTGCACAAGCAAACAGTGAACAGCCCGAAGGTGCAGGTCAGGTGCTGGCTGCGCGTCTCTGAGAACAGAGTCCTTCCAGCGGCATTGCAATCAGAGTTGTCAGCGGATCCTGAACTGCAGTATTGAAATACAGGAGCTTACTGTCAGTGGGTTGGAGATGTGCTGGGATGGCAAGTAAGGATGGCATGTGACAGATGGCATCACTGTTGGGTTTAGCGTCCATGCAAGTTCTGTGATGTGCAACATTCCCTGAGACGTCGATGTCCAAGGTAAATGTCTGTGGGAGCGATGGGCAAGATGGAGTCTCCAGTTACCAGGCGTGATTTTTTTGTCAAATTCACAGCGATGAGTTTGGCCTCAGTGGGAGGGAGGATATGAAGCTGCATATTGCTGCGAAGAGATGTATGTTAATGTGGTTGTTGATAATCAATATTCACTTGATCAACATTTCACCTGTTGCTTGAGGGAATCTTGTATCGAAGAACATATAACACATGAACAGGCCCGACAGCCCAGTAAGCCTCCGCCAACACATGCCATGTTTCGCAACTAAAACACCTTTTGACTCTACATGGTATGTATCACTGTATTCCGTGAATACTCACCTCAATCTCAAGATGCTTCTTAAACGTTCCTAATTTAGCTTCTTTTTCCACTTTGTCTATCAGAACTTTCCAGGCACTTAGACGTTCTGTGTTCGAAAAAAAAAAACTTTTCACGTCTCCTTCAAACGTTTCCCGTTTTATCTTAAAATTATGCCCCCTAGTAATTGATATTTCTACCCTGGGAGCAAGACTGCGACTCCCCACTATATCAATATCTGTCATAATTTTGTAAAACTCTCTTAATTTGCCCCTCAGTCTTTGATGCTCAAGTGAAAACAAGCCAAGTTTGTCCAATCTCTCCTCAGAGATAATACCCTCCAAGCCAGGCACCATCCTGATGATTTTTTTCTATACCCTCTCCAAAACCTCCACATCCCTCTGCTGATGTCTCACCCAGTAAGGTACACAATGTTCCAAATGTGGCAGAAATACATTTGCAAACGTGTTCAAAATGATTATTTTTATATTCTATGCCCCAATTGATACTCTTTCTTAATCACCTTATCCACTTTTATTGCCCCTTTCAGAGAGCTGTAAACCTATACGCCGAGATCCCTTCGAATGATGATGTTACTAAGAGGTTTTTTTTCCCATTTGCGGTGGTCTTTTCCCTTGCATTAAGCCTTCCAAAATGCATCACCTAGCAATTTTCCAGATGTAATTACATCTGCCTTTTCTCCCTCTAAGTTTTCAGCCTGTCTATATTCTGTTGTATCCTCTGTCAATCACACTCACGATCCACAGTATTAAATCTCTAATTTGTCCAGAAATTTAGTAACTAGGCTAACGACATTTTCCTCTGGATCAATTATCAATTTTACAAACAATAGCGGTCACAGCGTTGTTCTCTGCAGAACACCACTTTTCACAGATATCTAGTCATAAATGACTCTTCCAGCATACTATAACATTCTCAGATCTGTATCCATCTTACTAGCTCACCACACATCCCATTTGAATTCACATTCTTAATCAGTCTGCCATGAGGAACCGTGTTAAACGCCTTGCATATGTCCATATGGACAACAGCCAGCTTCATGCACTCATCAATCGCCTTTGTTATTTATTCAAAGTATTCACTCAAGTTTGTGAGACGCGACATCCTCCGCACACAGTCACGCTGCCTATCACCAGTAAGTCCAGATTTCTTACCTAAAGTGAGTAAATCCTATCCTACATGCCCTTCTCCAGTAATTTCCCAACGACTGGTGCAAGGTTCACAGATCTGTAATTTCCTGAGTTATCCCTGTTGCCCTTCCTAAAGGATTAGTGTTGGGTGTTCTTTAATTTTATTTTATCTATTCTGTCACTCAAGAGAAGGCAAATATTTTGTGCAAGGCGCCAGCAATTTACTCTCTCAGATTCCCGGATTGATCCCATCACGTGGTAAGTAATGCTACTTGATTTCTTATTAATATACCGAGCACCACCTCCTTTCTCTTTACTGAAATGCTGTCAAAAATCAACATATCCATTTATGGACTAACCATCCACTATGCTCTTTCCTTTTGTGAATAATGATGCATGTATTCATGAAGGATATTACACACTTGATCAAGCTCCACACATAATGTCCCTGCTTTGTCCTTGAGTGGACGTAACTTTACCCCAGCTACCCTTGCCTTCCTTATATTCTGTAAAATAATGGGATTTTCCTTAAGTCTGGCAGGCAAAGACATCTCATGGCCTCTTTTAGACCTCCAAATTCCTTAGTTAAAATCTTGCTGCTCTCTTCATATTTTTGAGAGCCTTGTCTGCCTTCAGTTTCCACAATCTTACCCATGTTTCCTTTCACTTTCCGACTTCGCTCACAATTTATCTTGTCGTGACAGGTTCCCGAATTTTGCCATCATTACCACCATTTCTCAACGATCAGAACTCAATCCGAAATGTGATTATTTGTTTGCAACAATGATGAGGGTCTGATGAATTTCTCGCAACCTTCTCCCAGGTGTTTCATTATAAACCATGTTTTCAGGCCCCGTTTACTTTCAATTCAAAGTAAGAACCAGATGCAAACATTCCCCATCTGTTGACTGTCTTTTTTGATCCATCCTTTACTTTTTTTTCTTTCTCTGTATTGTAAAGAAAACCTTCTGAACATCACTTGCCAGAAAAATTCACACATGCTTTTCTCTTTCTAATCTCATTTTTGGATTGCATTCCTTCACATTCCACACTCCTCTTGGCTTTCGGCAGCGTTGAGTTCTCACTGTCTGACATAAGCTTTCCTGTTCGGTCTGTGTCCACCAAGACCTCCGGGCAGCTCTGGATTTAGCACCCTGAGCCACTTTCCTCTGAAAGGGCATGTTGTCTTGGAAACACTTTAACTTTACCTCAGAATACCTGCCATTAATCTGATTCTGATTTATCTTGTCGTGGTTGCTTCTAGTTCACGGTAAGTAAATCTCTTCTCACCTTAGTGAAATTGGACTTACACAAAATAAAACTCCAGCTCTCCCACTATCTTTGTCTTTTACTAAACAAAAAAGTAAGTCCTAAGGGAATTATGATCTTTCTTACCAAAATACTATTCCTCCATTTCCACATGGAAATGGAAAGTAGTGTAGAAGGTAATTTCTAAGCAGTGTCGTAGTACTCACACGAGCTGCTGAGTGCCAGTGGTGGAGGGTGTGAGTAATTGTGGAATTAGGCGTAATCAAGTGGGCTGTTTCGTCTTTGGTTGTGTTCCACTATTTGAGTGCTGTTGGAGCTGTACTTATTCACAGAAGAGCGGAGTGATCCATCGTATTCATGACTTGAGACTTTTAAATGGTCAACAGGCTTTGGCCATGACTTGAGACTTTTAAATGGTCAACAGGCTTTGGCGATACAGGAGAAAAGTTAACAGCTGCAAGATTCCTAACTAATGATCTTCTGTTGTAACCACTGAAGCCATATGTTTCTGGAGGTGTGGGCGAGAGAGAGGTGGCGGGTGGGGGACATCGGCTGCTAATAACAAAGGATTGATCAATAGCAATGCCATTGGATGTCAAATTATGATGGTGAGATTTGCCACTGTTCAGGATGGCCATTGTCTGACATTCGTGTGATAACAATGTCACGTGTCATTTTTCGCTCAAGTCTGCACCTTGTCTAGGTGATATTATTGCGTAAGGATAAGGACTGCTTCAATTTCTGGTGAGTCACAAACGCGGCTCAACATTATGCTGTCATCAGCAAAGATGCCCAGCCTTGATGTTATGAAGGAGAGAAGGGTATTGATGAAGCAGATGAAGAGGTTCTGGCATTGGAAACTTCCTGAAAGAACACCTGCAGAGAAGTATTGAAGCTGAGGAAAACTGAGTTCTGATAACTTCATCATCTTCCTGTGGACCAAATAAGACTCAAATCAATGGAGAGCTCCCCACTGATTCCAATACATCCGTAAGATCCAGGGACAGGTATAGGATTATCTGCTTCTAAAGTCTTTTTCTCCATTCATATACAACAGTATACAGAGAATATCCAATCTTAAGCTGGCAAGAGTGAACTAATATTAGTACCTGACGTTGCTAATATTTAAGAGACTATCTAACGAAAGATCGTTGCATTTCAACGATATCGCCATCACTGAAGCCCCCATTATCAACATCCTGGGATTTACCAGTGACGAGAAACTCAACTGGACCATCACATACACACATCAGCCACAACACCAAGTCAGAGACTAGGCATACTGCCGCGAGTATTTCAGCTCCTGACTCCCTAAATCCTGTTCATTATGTACAAAGCTCATGTCAGGAGTGTGATGAAATACTCTGGACATTCCTGGACCGGTGCAGCTCCAACAACACTCGGCAAGTTCAACGTCATCCAGGACAAAGTGGCCATTTGATTTGTCATCATATTCACAAGCATCCGTTCTCTCCACCACCTTTGCTCAGTAGCAGCAGTGTGTACCTACTGCAAGAATCAAAGATCCTGAGCAGATCCCAAACCCATCTCGATGTTCAAGGGCAGCGTTTACATGTGAACATCTCGACGCCACTTGCCATCCTGACTTGGAAATATACCGCCGTTCCTTCAATATCGCTGAGTCAAAATCACGCTTTTCATTCCCTCAGTGCATTGTTGCTCATCCCACAGTTGGTGGACTGCAGTGTTTCCATAACATAACTCAAAACCACCTTCTCAAGTGCAAGTCGGGACGGGCAATAAATGTTGGCCAAACAGTGATGCCCGCAACCCATGAATATATAAATGAAATGAACCAATAGGATCATCGCTAATCCAATTATTTCTCGTATCCACTTTCCTTCTCTTTCTCTGAAACTTTGATCATCCCTACTGCTCAAACATCTGTCTCACCTTTAGTGTGGGCAAGGGCTCATTCCCCATAGCTCTCTGCACCAAGGTAATCCAAACACTCCGTTCTCTCTGAGAGAAAGAATTGTTCCTCATCTCAGTCTGAAATTCGCATTCCTTTATCGATGTTGTCTTGTCCACAAATTTCACGTGAGGGGAGACACGCTCTCAGCATTTGCCATGTCAAGTTCCTTTAGAATCCTTCATCATTTTTATATAATCTGCCAGTGCGAAGAGTCTCAATCTGTGTACTTTTTCTCATTAGACAATCTCTCCCTACGAGCAATAATCCTGGTGAACCTTCTCTGAACTGGCTCCACTGAAATGACATCATTCCTTCACTAAAGGGAAAAAGTCAGCTTACAGTACTCCAGTTGTTGTCTTACGATCAGTTATACAGTCAAACTAAGATTTCGCTACTTTTATATTCCAAACTCTTGAAATAATGGCCTAAAATTAATTTGTCTTCCTGATAACGTGCTGCACCTGTGTGCTAGCTTTCGATGATTCATGTTGAAGAACCGAAGTGCCTTCGTGTTGCAGCTGCCCACAGCTTTTTTTCTCCAATTAACTATTACTGCGAGCTTTTGTTCTTTATTCCAAAATGAATATTCCAATATTCTGACTCCAATTTTGCTCGGTTTCATTGATGTTACATTTGGTGTTATGTGATCATGAAATGAAGGGCAGTTTCTCTCACATTGCTTCGCATATTCAATTCATTTTCCCTGTTTGAACAAAGGCTGGAATGATGTCAGAAGCTGTGTGGGCCTTGTAGAACATAAACTGAGTGATATCTGATATCACTGTCGGCGTGCCCTTCCATCATTATCCTCATGATGAGTTTGTAATTGGCCGGTTCGGATTTTTGCAGCTTTTCCTGTACACGGCAGCTCTGCCAATTTCCCACCGTCTCAAATCAATGCCAACTTTGCAGCGATACTGAAACAGCTTATGTAGGGGTGCAGGAAAGTTTGAAGTACACAAAGTTGGTGGGATTCTGCCAAAGTCCTTTGCCGTATCCAGTATCACAAATCGTTTATCCATGTTAAAGATAATGAATTTAATTTGCTGACGGATATCTGGAGGAGCCTGAGATACACCAGCCCCTCAGCAATTTTATTGTTTGTATGACTGGTTTGCTTTTCCCCATCAATGAGAATGGAGATGTTTGTGGAGTCACAACCTTCAATGAGTTGTTTTTCGTTGTCCTTCTCTATTCCTAACTGGATGTTGCGAAACTGTTTGGGTCACTTAGCCGTGTCTCTTTACTGCTGCTATGATTTTATCCCTGATTCAAAGTCATAACGATCCGGTGCATCAACTGTACTTGTCCTTCTCGTTGTTAGATATCTCGATTTTGGAATGTGACATTTTTAGAGTATTGGTAATTGTGAGCAGTACATTTTATAAGTGGTGCAATCTGCTGCTACTTTGTATCGTGGTGAAGTGAATCCGTGTTTGTGCATGTGATATCATTAATTAGGTTGCTTCGTCGTGGGTGATGTCAAGCTTGTTGAGTGTTGTTAGAGTTGTACCCATCCAGGCAAGTGGAGAGTATTCCATCATACTCCTGGCTTGTAGATAGAGGACATGCTTCAGGGAATCGCGAGATGATTTATTTACTGCAGGATACTTAGTCTTTGATTTGCTTCTCAAAGCATCGTATTTATTTGGTGAGTCCAGCTCAGTTTCTGGTCAACAGTAATTTTCACGATGATGTTCGTGAGCGATTTATTGATGGCAATGTTGTTGAATCTCACCGAGCCAGAGTCGTTGTTATTGGAGATGGCTACTGCTGCACATTTTCTGGCACAAATGTTGCTTGTCAATTGTCATCCCAAGCATGTCTGGCTTTCAAGTCTTGCTGCTTCTGAATATGGACAGATTTTTGATCCAAGCAGTTGAGAAATTTAGTCCAATCATGATTGCACATCACATATGAGGTTAATAAGGAGGGAACTTGCAAACTGTGCATTCACCTGCTGACTTTGGCCGTTTAGATGGGTTTGGAAGGCGCTGTGCAATAAGCCTTTGTGGATTTCTACAGTGCATGTTACCGATGGCACACAAAACAAATGTGAGGCATCGGTGGTGGAGGGGATGCATGTTAGTGACCGTGATAGTAATCAAGTGGACTGTCCTGGATTATCTCTGGGGAATATTTCAACACACTCTTGCCTGCCGTTTTACAGATTGTGGGCAAAATTTTAAGAATCAGGAGGTGAGTTAATCCTGTTGGACTGCTGGCCGCTGACTTGCTTTCGAAGCTACATTTATGGATATGGCTTTTGCATGCTGTTTCTGACTGATGTTAATACCCAAGAATGCCGATTTACATCCTGTTGGAGACACAATGATGGTCATTCCATTCAATGTAAACGGTGGCGGGGGGAAGGGGGGTGTTGGGAGGTTTAGTTTAGTTTTTTCATTATTCCATTTGCCTGGCATTTGCCTAACTTGATTGTTATTTGTCACTTGTCAGACCATGACCTGAATATTTTCCATATCCTGAATGTCGCATTAGAAGATGGACTGTTTCAGTATCTGCGGAGTCATTTCATCATGAGCATTCCCACAGCTGACCTTATGAAGGAAGGAAAGTCACTGAAGCAGAAGAAGATGATTGAGCGTCAGGTACTCTCTGTCCTGTGTAATGGCTGCAGAGATGCCTTGGATGTTGAATTACTGAGATTAACAACAACCTTTTACTTTGCTCTTCATTAATCCGACCAGCAGGGAATAAAATCCCAGATTTTTATTGACTAAAATTTCA
>NC_057717.1:79580991-79588932 GCF_004010195.1 Chiloscyllium plagiosum | reverse complement strand
AAAGCCTTCTCAGGTCCCCTGTTCGCCCTCCTACGTTCCCTCTTAAGTGTATTATGACACACGCAATATTCTTCAAGGGATTTGCTTAATCCAGCTGGATTTATATGACACGTATCCGTCTTTCTTAACCAGAATTAAGGAATCCTCAGTCATTCAATGTTTCCTACTTTGTCAAAACTGTCCTTCAGAATAACAGGAACCTGCTGGTCTTGAACTCTCATTCCATCTCCATTTTGAAAGATTTTCACTTGCAAGTCGTCCCTTTACCTGCAAAGAGCCTCCTGAATTAAAATATGAAAGCTCTTTGTTAATACATTCTGGACGGTGGCAAGGCCAAATTTGATATTTAACTTGTGGCCCAGGCCTATCCGTTTCCATAGCTATTTCAAACTAAACGAATTCTGGTCACTTTCCAAAGTGCTCTCCCACTAAGACGTCACTCCATTCCCCTATTTTGTTTCCCAAGCGGGTTGTCAGGTTTTAACCCTTTCTCCAGTCGGGCCATGTACATATTAACTGAGAAAATTTTATGGAACACAATTAACAAATTCCTCCCATCCAAGCTCTGAATACTGTGGCTGTCGCAGTCTAGGTTTGGAAGAATAAAATCCCCGACCATTGGAACCCTATTATCCTTACAGAAATCTGTGATCTCCCCATATATTTGCTGCTCAATCTCCCGCTGACTACGGGGCACTGTAGTACAGTCATATCAAAGTGATCATCCATTCTTAATTTCTCAGTTCCACTAATATAGCTTTACTGGCCGATCCCCATAAGTATCCTCTCTGAGTGCTGCAGTGATGTTTTCACTGATCAAAAACCCCACTCGCCCTCCTCGTGCATCATTCCGATAGCATCTGTACCCGAGAATATTGATTTACCAGTCTTGTCCCAGTCTCAGCTCTGTTTCTGTAATACCTTTTATGTGCCAGTCCCATGTTCCCATTCATGCCCTGAGTTCATCTGCCTTATCTGTCAGACCTTTTACATCGAAATGCAGATAGCTTAATCAATTAGCTTTCCCGCATTTCCTGCTGTGCTTTTGCCTGCCTTGTCTATTCAAATCGCAATGTTGAAATTGTGTCCTAGCCTCAAACTTCAGAATGCAGCGTGTGATCATCTGCCTCAATGTGGGCAACAACCACCAATTTCATGTCATCTGCAAACGTATTGATGATACCTTCTATTTTCGCTTCCAAGTTATTAATGTCCGTCGTAAACCGCAAGGTTCCGGCACAGATTTCCATGTTACACCCGCTGGGCAAAGGTTTTCATACACAAAAAAGAGCCCTTCATCTATTTTGAATCCTTTTCCCCAAGTTACCTTCAATGACATTGGTCTTCTGAACCAGCCTTCCATGTGGAAACTTGTCAAAGCCTCACTAAAGTCCACTTAAATCACATCATCTGGATGGCACTCATCTATATTTTTAATCGTAATTTCAAAAGAAAAACAAAACTGAATTTTTCAGAGAGGATTTCTTTTTATTAAAACCGTGCTGACTATTCCTAATCGATCCCTGTCTTTTGAAGTATTGATTCATTCCTGTCCCTCAGAATGGTTTCCAGTGATTGAACTCCCAATTTGTCGGACTATCTGCTCTGTAATTATCAAACTCAATATAGCGCTTGATCAGTATTCGCTGGACATGTTGCCTTTGCAACTCATTCTCATTGTATAACTTTAAAATGCTGACTCATCTGCCTGCAGGTTTTGGAAAAATGCAGATGTAGCAGGGTTGTTGCGATGTGTGACTTCAACTTTTCCAATATTCACTGGACCGTCCTTAGTGCAGATTGTTTCGATGGAGCCGTTTTTTGTCAGGCGTGCTCAGGCGGGTTTCCTTACTCAGCATGTCGACAGGACGCCAAGAGGAGACGCCATTTTGGATTTAGTGCTCAGCAATGAGCCAGGACAGGTGTCGGAGCTCACGTTGGGAGAACACTTTGGTGACAGTGACGACAACTGCCTCACATGCAGATTGTTTCGATGGAGCCGTTTTTTGTCAGGCGTGCTTAGGCGGGTTTCCTTACTCAGCATGTCGACAGGACGCCAAGAGCGTTGGATTTAGTGCTCAGCAATGAGCCAGGACAGGTGTCGGAGCTCACGTTGGGAGAACACTTTGGTGACAGTGACGACAACTGCCTCACATTTACCATAGCCTTGAAGAGGGAAAGGAGCAGTTACCAGGGAAGATATTTAATTGGGGAAAAGGAAATTATGAGGCTAGCAGACATGAGGTGGGAAGCACAGATTGGGAGCAATTGTTCCACAAAAAGGCCACAACATTCATGTGGAGACTGTTTAAGGAGCAGTTGTTGCGACTGATGTGCAAATACGCTCCTCTGAGACAGGCAAGAAGGGGTAAGGTTAAGCAGCCTTCGATGACGAAAGCAGAGGAGATTCTCGTCAAAAGGAAAAAGGCAGCTTACGTAAAGGGGAGGAAGCAAGGATCTGGAACAGCTTTCGCGGATTACACAGAGCTCAAAAATGGTCTGAGGAGAGTCAGGAGGAATGTACGAAGAAGGCTTGGCAGGAAGGATTAGGGAGAACGCAAATGCATTTTATTCATACGTGAGGAATAAGAGAACGATCAGGGCGGAGGTAGGGCCGGTCAGGGATAGCGTTGCGAACTTGTGCGTGGAGTCTGGACAGAAGCCCTAAATGAGTTTTTTTTGCTTCGGTTGTCATTTAGGAAATGAATTTTGTTTAGAATTACAACTTTGAGGAGTTGGGAAACAGGCTTTAACAGATCAAGATTGATGAAGTTGATGTGTTAGAGAGTTTGGCAAACATTAAGATTGATAAGTCCCCAGGGCCAGACCAGATTTATTCTAGATTTGTCCTGGAAGCGAGAAAGCAGGTTGCTAAGCCACTGGCGAAGATCTTTGCTTCCTCACTCTCCACGGGAATTGTCCTGGAGGATTGGAAATGGCGAATGTTGTCCCTCTTTTCAGGAATGGAATCTGGAAATCTCTGGCAATTACAGATCAGTCTCCTTCTGTAATCAGCAAGTTTTTGGAATGAATTCTAAGGGATAGGATTTATGAATATTTGGAAAAGCATAGCGTGATTACAGGCAGTCAGCCTGGCTTTGTGAGGGGCAGGTCATGCCTCACAAATCTTACTGAGTTCTTTAGGGTTTATTCCATCACTATGAAAGTTATCTGCTTCCATGCAATGTTCCAATAAAAGCCATGCATTAAAATTACATCAACTTAAATTCAAAGCCATACAACGGCTGTCGAGATGAGTGTCTGTTTCTCCTTGCTGTTGATCTCCCTGTGTCGTCTTCTTTCTTTTTACTGTCATGATGTTTCATATGAAAATAAAAGGTACATTTGACAAAGAGTCTTTTACTGGCAGTTACTCTGTCGATGGTAGTCACTGTCGGTCTAACTTACACATTTTCTGCCTCTTTACTCTCCAAATATTGGATTGTGTCATTGGTTCACAGTAAGCGAATACAAAAAAAATCAAACTCCATTGGGGCATAATTTAAACTGATTGGTTAAACTCGAATTATTGTCAAAACAGAAACCAACTCAGGTATCTATTTCACAGAAAAAAATTATATATTTTCAATTTTCCAGTTATCACAAAGCTCATCCCTTTTTTCCTAAAAGCTATTCCTTGGCTCAAGTAGAATCTTCCTTCACTATTTTCAGTGGGGCAATAAACCCAGCCGAACTCCGATCACTCTGGTTTGGTCTAGAGATGAAAAGCATTTGGAGTGGCCTTCTGTTCATAAATAAACAGATGAAATTTCAGGCCAAAGTGTATATGCTATAGAAGTGACCTGTATAATTACAGGGGAGTGGTCAGCTCTCTAAATGAGCAGTTTTCATTCAGTCTTGAACTGGGATGTTAAACAGGGAGCTGTGTGGAAATTTCTGCCCTTCAACTTCAACGTGAAAGCATGTCTTCCAGTTATACTGGTTTTAAAAGGACGTTTGCTTATTGGGACTGCTGGGTGTATTCGGAACAGCAAAATTAATTCTAATTGGATATGTTGAGGTCTGGAGGGATTCTTCATAATGTGCTTCGTGTTCCACTTCATAACTTTGTGAATAATTTGTTTGCCTGGTTTAAAATCTATTAATCAACCGAGCTATCTTACTCCAGGTAATTTTCTCTGTACAATTGCTGTAACAAATTGCTCAGTTAGATCTAGGTCTGCCTGCTGAAGAATCTTTTGTGTGGTCTGGCCTGTTCCATAACACAGTACAGTCTGAGACTGCTGGCTAGTCACATGACAGGTGCTTGCAAGCTCTCAGTGCAAAACCGAATTCGCTCTCTCTTAAAGGTACAGCACACTCCTTCAATTTCATAACAGCTCACTCCTTCAGAAAAAAATGAACCATCATTATGAAAAGATAGTTTCATGCATTTTTTCTAATTCTTAACCTCCTTACTATGAAATACATAGGACATTAAGCTAAGTCTATTTTAATTTCATATAATTGGCATATATTCAACCTTATCTATACTTTATTAATTGCATCTGCAATAACGCATCTGCTATCACACTTTTTACGAATCACAACATTGACAATTAGCAAAGTAAGTGTCTGTAACATAACAGTCTAATGGGATAGTCTCATGTCCTCATCCACACCATCCTCCCTATTCCTATGAAATTCCACAGTCCATACAACTTTTCTTATCCCAAACATATTCTCAGGTCCATGTCTCCTCCCTATTCCTGTAACATACTTCAGTCTATCCATGTAATATTCATCAGACCCCAGAAATGTTGGCAAATTATCGCATTGTCGAAACCACTGAATGTTTTCACGCCATGCTTAAGTTGGTCCTTTGAACGATTCACAACCCCACAGCCACCCCTACCTGTGCAATCTAATGCAGGCTGCTCTATCTTTGTAAGTTTCTACAAAACATAAAACCCTTTCTCTCGCTAACACTCTCATGCGCCTGCAACATCATCGAGCCGCAAATGCCTTGCGAAATCCATAACCTCTATCCAACCCTCAAAGACCAAGTTTCACTGAAACACACCCGGCATTTGCGACAATGTAGATGGAATGACAACATTTACTGAAGAGAATAGATATGATCGGGCTGTTATAATGGAGATGTCGCTATAGAATGACCATGGCTGGGAAGTGAATATTGAAAGGATGCCGGGATTTCGGCAGAATAGGCAAAAAGGCGAATAAATTCAAATTGTGTTGTGAAGAAAGGATTCGGTCAGTGAATACGTGAGACGGCCAACTAAATCTGGGTATGGGAATTTAGAGTCGCTTTGGGTGGAGGTGAGAAATAGCAAGGTGGAGCAATCGATTGCAGGAACTCACTTATGGATAACAAAAAGGGATGGCGATATAAATATCGTTACAGTCAGCAAATTGAATTTACTTATAACAAGGGCAATACTGTAAATTTGTGTCACAGTAGTCTCCATCCCAACTGGATAACTCACGAGTGTCAGTGCTGCAATAGATGGAATTCTGCATTGTATACGAAATGATTTCTGTAATAGCATGTCAAGCTATACATCAAGAGAAGGGCCTGTTCCTGGTCAAATGCTGTGCAGTGACAAATATCGAAAAATCAATTTGGAAAAGAGCTTTGTGTGTAGGGAAGCATTGTCTCATGGATTTTATTTGCATTAGAAACTGATTTTGTTCAGTCCATTAGAATTTGGCTCATCGAATACTTCCATCATTAAACGAAATCATGGTTGATCCAATAGTCCACAACTCTACTTTGCTGCTTTTTAAACGAAACGCATGATTCCCTATTGACTTAAAATATGATCACCTCTGCTGTAAATATATTTAATGACCCTGCCTCGACAGCCCTCTACGGAATTAATTCCATAGGTTCACTATCTCTGAGTGAAGAAATGCCTCTCTATCTCCAATTTGAATGCGTCAGCCCTTGCTCGGACTTTATGCCACCGATTAAAGATTCTCACATACAGGAAACCAAAGAAGTTGTAACGATTATTATTGCATTCAGGCTATGAATGTTGTCACGTGAACTTTACTGAAGTATTTGCAATGGTAGACTGGTCATTCTCTCTTTCTTCTCTCTCTCTTAATCTTTCTCTCTCTGCACTTTTCTTCTATCTCTCTTTCCATCTCTGTCTTCACTTCTTTATCTTCGACCTCCATTTTCCTCAATTCTATTTTTAGTTGTTTTTTAACTATATTGCGCTTGGCTGTTTCTCTGTCTCACGTAAGTTCCTGACTAAATTCTTTACAATTTCAACTTTACCATTTTCCAATTCTTGACTCCGTGTATTAATTCTAAATGGATGGCTTTCACGGCAAAGTTGGGATTATCAAATCCCAGAAAACTTAAGCAATTTTGAGTGCCGTTTCTTTTACTTTTAACCTGTCCAACCACAACTAACCGAAATGTTAAAAATTGTCTTACTTAAATGTTATTTAAAGATCTAGGACACTAATCGGCAAGTGCTTCAATCTGCTGAGAGCTTTCCTACGCCAAATCTTTCAAACCTGGTCAAACCTTAGACTGGATCGGTCTAAACCTGACCAAACCAAGGAACCGAGCCCCCAAATGCTTACGACAGGGTGGTAAACACTTTTTCTAATTAAAGCAAACACACAGAAAACCTAACCTCGCCTTGGAATCTGTTAAAACATGAGAGAAAAAGAGCTCCCAAATTCCACTACTTAAAGGAACTAATATCACTTTTTACTTTAATACTAAAAGTAAACATTAAAGAACAACTATTCACAACTCTAAACCCCACTTCCTCTTAACTGCTTATTATCCGCTTCCAATTCTGTAATAATATGCTGTTCGAATAAAATACTTATTAAACTTACACCAACAATTTCAAAACCGCAAAGCAGCTCTCCTCGTCTGTGTCTTTCTACTTCCGGTTGAAGATCTCCCTGGGTCATCTTCTTTCTTTTATTGTGCTATATGGTTCCTATGAAAAGGTACTGTTGATAAAGAGTGTTTCAATGTTTTGAGTCTCTCTCTCTCAATCGATGGCAGTCATTCTGTCGATGGCAATTGCTCTCTCGATGGCAGTTACGGTGTCTGACTTTTAAACTGTCTGCCTCAATATAGCGTGTTAATTCGATCGTCTCAGTTCGATGTAGGCAAAATAATAAATTCAAACTCGATTTGGTTTTCGTATCCTGAAATATATTTAAAGATATTGGTTAAAATCTAATTGTTGTTAAAACAGCAACCAACTCAGGTCCGCAATTCACAGCTAAATGTTGCATATTTTCAATTTTCCAGTGCACTCTCATACTTCTAGCTAGTCATATGACAGGTGGTTGTAAGCTCTCAGCGCAAAACAGCATTCACTCTTTCTTAACGTCACAATACATGCTTTCAACTTCATAACACACAATATCCTTTCTTCACGAATCTATACACCTTACTCTAGATGTGATCTCAGTAAGATCATATACAGCGGCAGCAACACGTTCCCAATCTTCTAAAGTGTTCCCAGCCAGGTTAGCGCACTCTCAGCTGTCTGCAGGAATTCACAGTAATGTTGAAACGTCGGTGTACTTCTCTTCTCCAACAAAAGATGGGCGATCTCGTGAAAATATCAAAATGGCACTTGAGAACAACAGATAAGATGCAGCGAGATGAACTTAAACAGGTCAAACTAGATCTCGCCAAACAGCTCAACATAATCTACATTCATCTCCGCAGAGCCAACGTCGCTCATATTCTACTGAATCTAGTAGGATTGAGTTTAGCAACATCAACGAGAGGCAATCGTTGATGGGAGTTACATATCAGAATGAAAACTGCAAGATGAGTTTTCGGCATTTTTCTAAAACAGGAAGTCAGTTTTATAATTTGTGGGTACTGCAGTAATAATTCCAGTTGAAGGACAAATTAGGTTTACATCTAAAAAGTGTTAACAGAAGTGAATGCTTACGCAGGGATAATGCATTTCAAGATCGTTTGCT